>NC_053392.1:429859546-430022607 GCF_905171765.1 Bufo bufo | reverse complement strand
AATCTGTACTGTTTTAGCTGGTCAAGTTATTTGTAGTGACCGTAAAAGCACATTTTTTGTTCTGGGTTGAAAAACTATTCCCAAATTTGCCATTCTCAAAATAACTAGTTTCTGGTATTTGAGGCCTACTTGAAATCTATCCCAAAAAGGATATCTTACATTGAAGGTACTGATAGTGTCATTCAGAAAAACCTAAGACACACGCTACCGTGCAGATAGAAGTCTGATTCTGAGATTAAACCTTAACCTGTCACACAGTGCAAAAAAAAAACAGGTCTCACATTTCTATTCAAGCAAATCTGTACTGTTTTAGCTGGTCAAGTTATTTGTAGCGACCGTAAAAGCACTTTTTTTTTTCTGGTTTGAAAAACTATTCCCAAATTTGCCATTCTCAAAATAACTAGTTTCTGGTATTTGAGGCCTACTTGAAATCTATCCCAAAAAGGATATCTTACATTGAAGGTACTGATAGTGTCATTCAGAAAAACCTAAGACACACGCTACCGTGCAGATAGAAGTCTGATTCTGAGATTAAACCTTAACCTGTCACACAGTGCAAAAAAAAACAGTTCTCACATTTCTATTCAAGCAAATCTGTACTGTTTTAGCTGGTCAAGTTATTTGTAGCGACCATAAAAGCACTTTTTTTTTTCTGGGTTGAAAAACTATTCCCAAATTTGCCATTCTCAAAATAACTAGTTTCTGGTATTTGAGGCCTACTTGAAATCTATCCCAAAAAGGATATCTTACATTGAAGGTACTGATAGTGTCATTCAGAAAAACCTAAGACACACGCTACCGTGCAGATAGAAGTCTGATTCTGTGATTAAACCTATACCTGTCACACAGTGCAAAAAAAAAACAGGTCTCACATTTCTATTCAAGCAAATCTGTACTGTTTTAGCTGGTCAAGTTATTTGTAGCGACCATAAAAGCACATTTTTTTTTCTGGGTTGAAAAACTATTCCCAAATTTGCCATTCTCAAAATAACTAGTTTCTGGTATTTGAGGCCTACTTGAAATCTATCCCAAAAAGGATATCTTACATTGAAGGTACTGATAGTGTCATTCAGAAAAACCTAAGACACACGCTACCGTGCAGATAGAAGTCTGATTCTGAGATTAAACCTTAACCTGTCACACAGTACAAAAAAAAACAGGTCTCACATTTCTATTCAAGCAAATCTGTACTGTTTTAGCTGGTCAAGTTATTTGTAGCGACCGTAAAAGCACATTTTTTTTTCTGGTTTGAAAAACTATTCCCAAATTTGCCATTCTCAAAATAACTAGTTTCTGGTATTTGAGGCCTACTTGAAATCTATCCCAAAAAGGATATCTTACATTGAAGGTACTGATAGTGTCATTCAGAAAAACCTAAGACACACGCTACCGTGCAGATAGAAGTCTGATTCTGAGATTAAACCTTAACCTGTCACACAGTGCAAAAAAAAACAGGTCTCACATTTCTATTCAAGCAAATCTGTACTGTTTTAGCTGGTCAAGTTATTTGTAGCGACCATAAAAGCACATTTTTTTTTCTGGGTTGAAAAACTATTCCCAAATTTGCCATTCTCAAAATAACTAGTTTCTGGTATTTGAGGCCTACTTGAAATGTATCCCAAAAAGGATATCTTACATTGAAGGTGCTGATAGTGTCATTCAGAAAAACCTAAGACACACGCTACCGTGCAGATAGAAGTCTGATTCTGTGATTAAACCTATACCTGTCACACAGCGCAAAAAAAAAACAGGCCTCACATTTCTATTCAACCAAATCTGTACTGTTTTAGCTGGTCAAGTTATTTGTAGTGACTGTAAAAGCACATTTTTTGTTCTGGGTTGAAAAACTATTCCCAAATTTTCCATTCTCAAAATAACTAGTTTCTGGTATTTGAGGCCTACTTAAAATCTATCCCAAAAAGGATATCTTACATTGAAGGTGCTGATAGTGTCATTCAGAAAAACCTAAGACACACGCTACCGTGCAGATAGAAGTCTGATTCTGTGATTAAACCTATACCTGTCACACAGCGCAAAAAAAAACAGGCCTCACATTTCTATTCAACCAAATCTGTACTGTTTTAGCTGGTCAAGTTATTTGTAGTGACCGTAAAAGCACACTTTTTGTTCTGGGTTGAAAAACTATTCCCAAATTTGCCATTCTCAAAATAACTAGTTTCTGCTATATGAGGCCTACTTAAAATCTATCCCAAAAAGGATATCTTACATTGAAGGTGCTGATAGTGTCATTCAGAAAAACCTAAGACACACGCTACCGTGCAAATAGAAGTCTGATTCTGTGATTAAACCTATACCTGTCACTAGGGATGAGCGAACCCGAACTGTATAGTTCGGGTTCGTACCGAATTTTGGGGTGTCCGTGGCACGGACCCGAACCCGAACATTTTCGTAAAAGTCTGTGTTCGGGTTCGGTGTTCGGCGCTTTCTTGGCGCTTTTTGAAAGGCTGCAAAGCAGCCAATCAACAAGCGTCATACTACTTGCCCCAAGAGGCCATCACAGCCTTGCCTACTATTGGCATGGCTGTGATTGGCCAGTGCAGCATTTGACCCAGCCTTTATATAAGCTTGGGTCACGTTGCGCTGCACGTCACTCTGCTGATTGAAGCATAGGGAGAGGTTGCAGCTGCGATGTTAGGGCGAGATTAGGCAGTCATTAACTCCTCCAAAAGACTTCATTCTGTGATCGATATGCAGCTGTGGATCATTGAAGTGCTAATATTGACTTGCTCACTTTTTTGAGGCTGCCCAGAGCGTTTTTAGATCACTTTTTTTCTGGGGTGATCGGCGGCCATTTTGTGACTTGTGGTGCGCCAGCACAAGCTATCACCAAGTGTATTTAACCATTAATAGTGTGGTTATTTTGTGCTATATCCTACATCAGCTGCAGGCTGAGCCTGTGTCACCGAAGTGCATTTAACCATCAACAGTCTGGTTATTTTTTGGCCATATACTACATCTGGTGCAGGCTGAGCCTGTATCACCCAAGTGCATTTAACCATCAACAGTGTGGTTATTTTTTGGCCATATACTACATCAGGGGCAAGTTGAGCCTGTCACCCAGCGCCTAAAAAATAGACCTGACATTTCTATTCAACCAAATCTGTACTGTTTTAGCTGGTCAAGTTATTTGTAGTGACCGTAAAAGCACACTTTTTGTTCTGGGTTGAAAAACTATTCCCAAATTTGCCATTCTCAAAATAACTAGTTTCTGGTATTTGAGGCCTACTTGAAATCTATCCCAAAAAGGATATCTTACATTGAAGGTACTGATAGTGTCATTCAGAAAAACCTAAGACACACGCTACCGTGCAGATAGAAGTCTGATTCTGAGATTAAACCTTAACCTGTCACACAGTGCAAAAAAAAACAGGTCTCACATTTCTATTCAAGCAAATCTGTACTGTTTTAGCTGGTCAAGTTATTTGTAGCGACCGTAAAAGCACATTTTTTTTTCTGGTTTGAAAAACTATTCCCAAATTTGCCATTCTCAAAATAACTAGTTTCTGGTATTTGAGGCCTACTTGAAATCTATCCCAAAAAGGATATCTTACATTGAAGGTACTGATAGTGTCATTCAGAAAAACCTAAGACACACGTTACAGTGCAGATAGAAGTCTGATTCTGTGATTAAACCTTAACCTGTCACACAGTGCAAAAAAAAAACAGGTCTCACATTTCTATTCAAGCAAATCTGTACTGTTTTAGCTGGTCAAGTTATTTGTAGCGACCGTAAAAGCACATTTTTTTTTCTGGTTTGAAAAACTATTCCCAAATTTGCCATTCTCAAAATAACTAGTTTCTGGTATTTGAGGCCTACTTGAAATCTATCCCAAAAAGGATATCTTACATTGAAGGTACTGATAGTGTCATTCAGAAAAACCTAAGACACACGCTACCGTGCAGATAGAAGTCTGATTCTGAGATTAAACCTTCACCTGTCACACAGTGCAAAAAAAAACAGGTGTCACATTTCTATTCAAGCAAATCTGTACTGTTTTAGCTGGTCAAGTTATTTGTAGCGACCATAAAAGCACATTTTTTTTTCTGGGTTGAAAAACTATTCCCAAATTTGCCATTCTCAAAATAACTAGTTTCTGGTATTTGAGGCCTACTTGAAATCTATCCCAAAAAGGATATCTTACATTGAAGGTACTGAAAGTGTCATTCAGAAAAACCTAAGACACACGCTACCGTGCAGATAGAAGTCTGATTCTGAGATTAAACCTTAACCTGTCACACAGTGCAAAAAAAAACAGGTCTCACATTTCTATTCAAGCAAATCTGTACTGTTTTAGCTGGTCAAGTTATTTGTAGTGACCGTAAAAGCACATTTTTTGTTCTGGGTTGAAAAACTATTCCCAAATTTGCCATTCTCAAAATAACTAGTTTCTGGTATTTGAGGCCTACTTGAAATCTATCCCAAAAAGGATATCTTACATTGAAGGTACTGATAGTGTCATTCAGAAAAACCTAAGACACACGCTACCGTGCAGATAGAAGTCTGATTCTGAGATTAAACCTTAACCTGTCACACAGTGCAAAAAAAAAACAGGTCTCACATTTCTATTCAAGCAAATCTGTACTGTTTTAGCTGGTCAAGTTATTTGTAGCGACCGTAAAAGCACTTTTTTTTTTCTGGTTTGAAAAACTATTCCCAAATTTGCCATTCTCAAAATAACTAGTTTCTGGTATTTGAGGCCTACTTGAAATCTATCCCAAAAAGGATATCTTACATTGAAGGTACTGATAGTGTCATTCAGAAAAACCTAAGACACACGCTACCGTGCAGATAGAAGTCTGATTCTGAGATTAAACCTTAACCTGTCACACAGTGCAAAAAAAAACAGTTCTCACATTTCTATTCAAGCAAATCTGTACTGTTTTAGCTGGTCAAGTTATTTGTAGCGACCATAAAAGCACTTTTATTTTTCTGGGTTGAAAAACTATTCCCAAATTTGCCATTCTCAAAATAACTAGTTTCTGGTATTTGAGGCCTACTTGAAATCTATCCCAAAAAGGATATCTTACATTGAAGGTACTGATAGTGTCATTCAGAAAAACCTAAGACACACGCTACCGTGCAGATAGAAGTCTGATTCTGTGATTAAACCTATACCTGTCACACAGTGCAAAAAAAAAACAGGTCTCACATTTCTATTCAAGCAAATCTATACTGTTTTAGCTGGTCAAGTTATTTGTAGCGACCGTAAAAGCATTTTTTTTTTTCTGGGTTGAAAAACTATTCCCAAATTTGCCATTCTCAAAATAACTAGTTTCTGGTATTTGAGGCCTACTTGAAATCTATCCCAAAAAGGATATCTTACATTGAAGGTACTGATAGTGTCATTCAGAAAAACCTAAGACACACGCTACCGTGCAGATAGAAGTCTGATTCTGTGATTAAACCTTAACCTGTCACACAGTGCAAAAAAAAAACAGGTCTCACATTTCTATTCGAGCAAATCTGTACTGTTTTAGCTGCTCAAGTTATTTGTAGTGACCGTAAAAGCACTTTTTTTTTTCTGGGTTGAAAAACTATTCCCAAATTTGCCATTCTCAAAATTGTGGTGAACGGGAACAATGAGGAAATCATCTAATAAGGGACGCGGACATGGTCGTGGTGATGTTAGTGGACCCTCTGGTGCTGGGAGAGAACGTGGCCGTTCTGCTACAGCCACACGTCCTAGTGTACCAACAACCTCAGGTCCCAGTAGCCGCCAGAATTTACAGGGATATTTGGTGGGGCCCAATGCCGTTCTTAGGATGGTAAGGCCTGAGCAGGTACAGGCATTAGTCAATTTGGTGGCCTACAGTGCATCCAGCACGTTCACATTATCTCCCACCCAGTCTTCTGCAGAAAGCGCACAGATGGCGCATGAAAACCAAGCCCATCAGTCTGTCACATCACCCCCATGCATATCAGGGAAACTGTCTGAGCCTCAAGTTATGCAGCAGTCTCTTATGCTGTTTGAAGAATCTGCTACCAGGGTTTCCCAAGGGCATCCACCTAGCTCTTCACCAGGGGTGGAAGAGATAGAATGCACTAACGCACAACCACTTATGTTTCCTGATGATGAGGACATGGGAATACCACCTCAGCACGTCTCTGATGATGACGAAACACAGGTGCCAACTGCTGCGTCTTTCTGCAGTGTGCAGACTGAACAGGAGGTCAGGGATCAAGACTGGGTGGAAGACGATGCAGGGGACGAAGAGGTCCTAGACCCCACATGGAATGAAGGTCGTGCCACTGACTTTCACAGTTCGGAGGAAGAGGCAGTGTTGAGACCGAGCCAACAGCGTAGCAAAAGAGGGAGCAGTGGGCAAAATCAGAACACCCGCCGCCAAGAGACTCCGCCTGCTACTGACCGCCGCCATCTGGGACCGAGCACCCCAAAGGCAGCTTCAAGGAGTTCCCTGGCATGGCACTTCTTCAAACAATGTGCTGACGACAAGACCCGAGTGGTTTGCACGCTGTGCCATCAGAGCCTGAAGCGAGGCATTAACGTTCTGAACCTTAGCACAACCTGCATGACCAGGCACCTGCATGCAAAGCATGAACTGCAGTGGAGTAAACACCTTAAAAACAAGGAAGTCACTCAGGCTCCCCCTGCTGCCTCTTCTGCTGCTGCCGCCTCGGCCTCTTCTGCTGCTGCCGCCGCCTCGTCCTCTTCTGCTGCTGCTGCCGCCGCCTCGGCCTCTTCCTCTGCTTCTGGAGGAATGTTGACACCTGCCGCCCAGCAAACATGGGATGTACCACCAACACCACCACCTGCGTCACCAAGCATCTCAACCATGTCACACGGCAGCGTTCAGCTCTCCATCTCACAAACATTTGAGAGAAAGCGTAAATTCCCACCTAGCCACCCTCAATCCCTGGCCCTGAATGCCAGCATTTCTAAACTACTGGCCTATGAAATGCTGTCATTTAGGCTGGTGGACACACACAGCTTCAAACAGCTCATGTCGCTTGCTGTCCCACAGTATGTTGTTCCCAGCCGCCACTACTTCTTCAAGAGAGCTGTGCCTTCCCTGCACAAACAAGTGTCCGATAAAATCAAGTGTGCACTGCGCAACGCCATCTGTGGCAAGGTCCACCTAACCACAGATACGTGGACCAGTAAGCACGGCCAGGGACGCTATATCTCCTTATCTGCACACTGGGTAAATGTAGTGGCGGCTGGGCCCCAGGCGGAGAGCTGTTTGGCGCACAACCTTCCGCCGCCAAGGATCGCAGGGCAACATTCTTTGCCTCCTGTCTCCTCCTCCTCCTACTCAGCTTCCTCCTCCTCTTCTTCCACCTGCTCATCCAGTCAGCGACACACCTTCACCACCAACTTCAGCACAGCCCGGGGTAAACGTCAGCAGGCCATTCTGAAACTCATATGTTTGGGGGACAGGCCCCACACCGCACAGGAGTTGAGGCGGGGTATAGAACAACAGACCGACGAGTGGTTGCTGCCGGTGAGCCTCAAGCCCGGCCTGGTGGTGTGCGATAATGGGCGAAATCTCGTTGCAGATCTGGGACTAGCCGGTTTGACGCACATCCCTTGCCTGGCGTATGTGCTGAATTTGGTGGTGCAGAAGTTCATTCGCAACTACCCCGACATGTCAGAGCTGCTGCAAAAAGTGTGGGCCGTCTGTTCGCGCTTCCGGCGTTCACACCCTGCCGCTGCTCGCCTGTCTGCGCTACAGCGTAACTTCGGCCTTCCCGCTCACCGCCTCTTATGCGACGTACCCACCAGGTGGAACTCCACCTTGCATATGCTGGACAGACTGTGCGAGCAGCAGCAGGCCATAGTGGAGTTTCAGCTGCAGCACGCACGGGTCAGTCGCACTGTGGATCAGACACACTTCACCACCAATGACTGGGCCTCCATGCGAGACCTGTGTGCCCTGTTGCGCTGTTTCGAGTACTCCACCAACATGGCCAGTGGCGATGACGCCGTTATCAGCGTTACAATACCACTTCTATGTCTCCTTGAGAAAACACTTAGGGCGATGATGGAAGAGGAGGTGGCCCAGGAGGAAGAGGAGGAAGAGGGGTCATTTTTAGCACTTTCAGGCCAGTCTCTTCGAAGTGACTCAGAGGGAGGTTTTTTGCAACACCAGAGGCCAGGTACAAATGTGGCCAGACAGGGCCCACTACTGGAGGACGAGGAGGACGAGGATGAGGAGGAGGTGGAGGAGGATGAGGATGAAGCAAGTTCACAGCGGGGTGGCACCCAAAGCAGCTCGGGCCCATCACTGGTGCGTGGCTGGGGGGAAACACAGGACGATGACGATACGCCTCCCACAGAGGACAGCTTGTCCTTACCTCTGGGCAGCCTGGCACACATGAGCGACTACATGCTGCAGTGCCTGCGCAACGACAGCAGAGTTGCCCACATTTTAACGTGTGCGGACTACTGGGTTGCCACCCTGCTGGATCCCCGGTACAAAGACAATGTGCCCACCTTACTTCCTACACTGGAGCGTGATAGGAAGATGCGCGAGTACAAGCGCACGTTGGTAGACGCGCTACTGAGAACATTTCCAAATGTTACAGGGGAACCAGTGGAAGCCCAAGGCGAAGGCAGAGGAGGAGCAAGAGGTCGCCAACGCAGCTGTGTCACGGCCAGCTCCTCTGAAGGCAGGGTTAGCATGGCAGAGATGTGGAAAAGTTTTGTCAACACGCCACAGCTAAGTGCACCACCACCTGATACGGAACGTGTTAGCAGGAGGCAACATTTCACTAACATGGTGGAACAGTACCTGTGCACACCCCTCCATGTACTGACTGATGGTTCGGCCCCATTCAACTTCTGGGTCTCCAAATTGTCCACGTGGCCAGAGCTAGCCTTTTATGCCTTGGAGGTGCTGGCCTGCCCGGCGGCCAGCGTTTTGTCTGAACGTGTATTCAGCACGGCAGGGGGCGTCATTACAGACAAACGCAGCCGCCTGTCTACAGCCAATGTGGACAAGCTGACGTTCATAAAAATGAACCAGGCATGGATCCCACAATATATTATTCTACTCCAGGGCACTTCCTCATTCAATACTATTTTTAATTTCATTTTACCATTATATTGCGAGGCAACCCAAAGTTGAATGAACCTCTCCTCTGCCTGGGTGACGGGGCCTAAATGTGTGACAGTGGCCTGTTACAGTGGTGGGTGACGTGAAGCCTGATTCTCTGCTATGACATGAAGACTTATTCTGTGCTGATATGAAGCCTGATTCTCTGTTACGCGACCTCTCTCCTCTGCCTGGGTGCCTGGGCCTAAATATGTGACAGTGGCCTGTTCCAGTGGTGGGTGACGTGAAGCCTGATTCTCTGCTATGACATGAAGACTTATTCTGTGCTGACATGAAGCTAGATTCTCTGTTACGCGACCTCTCTCCTCTGCCTGGGTGCCTGGGCCTAAATATGTGACAGTGGCCTGTTCCAGTGGTGGGTGACGTGAAGCCTGATTCTCTGCTATGACATGAAGACTGATTCTGCGCTGACATAAGGCCAGATTCTCTGTTACAGGACCTCTCTCCTCTGTCTGGGTGCCGGGGCCTAAATGTGTGACAGTGGCCTGTTGTCACGGCTGAGGATGGGGGAAATCCTCAGCCGTGCGATGCCAGATGCTGTTGGCCTACTCGGCCAGGAGAACAGGATAGGGAGCGGTTCACCTCCTAACAGCGTCCCTACCCTGACCCTAACTCCTAACTGCATGGGCCGACCTTAAAGGTAGGAGGACCCATGCGCAGGAACCTCGGATCCCTAACTCACCCTCCGTCCGGTCCCTGCGCTAGGAGTCAGGGTAAGACGACCTACTCCTCCTAGACGGGGAGGAGCAGGAGTCTCACTGGCCAAGCTGTTGGGAAAAAGGGGAACACAAACAGCTTTACGGGTATGGCAGGCTCACTAGAAGTTCCACTAACCTGCCACAGCCTTGCTGACTGGATCCCTGTGCAACAGGAATCCAGAACCGTAAACTGCACAAAGTAACAAGGAAGTTCCCAACAGAACATCACATACAACATGACATACAAGAAGACATAAACATAAACTTAAACTTATGACCACAGTGGTGGCTCTCACAGAGGAATGGAAAGCACAGGAGGCTGCCTCAGCTAGCAAGACTGAAGCAACCTACTGAGCCCTGCTAAAGAGAGGGTATATATAGACCAAAGTGGCCACACCCAAAGGTTGGACACACCCAGTGACATCACACACACACTGGGAAGGAAATTAACCCTTCCAATGCCACAGAAGGGAAAACACACATACATAAAGAGAAAGTGCACACAATAACATACAACACGGTGCACACAACACACACACCTAACAAAAGGTTGCTAGGTGTGACCGCATGCCAGGGCAGCAAGCTGCCTAGGGATGCTCAGGCTGCTCTGCTGCAAAATTCAACACTGGTTGCCCGCGGCAACCACAAGTGAGGCCACAGACAAGCGGCCCTCACCCGTGGTTGAACGCCCATACAAAACCGCAGGCAACTGCATGCGGTAAAGGAGTCACGGTCATGGGCATGGCCGTGACACCTGTTCCAGTGGTGGGTGACGTGAAGCCTGATTCTCTGCTATGACATGAAGACAGATTCTGCGCTGACATAAGGCCAGATTCTCTGTTACGGGACCGCTCTCCTCTGTCTGGGTGCCGGGGCCTAAATGTGTGACAGTGGCCTGTTCCAGTGGTGGGTGACGTGAAGCCTGAATTTCTGCTATGACATGAAGACTGATTCTGCGCTGACATAAGGCCAGATTCTCTGTTACGGGACCTCTCTCCTCTGCCTGGGTGCCGGGGCCTAAATGTGTGACAGTGGCCTGTTCCAGTGGTGGGTGACGTGAAGCCTGATTCTCTGCTATGACATGAAGACAGATTCTGTGCTGACATAAGGCCAGATTCTCTGTTACAGGACCTCTCTCCTTTGTCTGGGTGCCGGGGCCTAAATGTGTGACAGTGGCCTGTTCCAGTGGTGGGTGACGTGAAGCCTGATTCTCTGCTATGACATGAAGACAGATTCTGCGCTGACATCAGGCCAGATTCTCTGTTACGGGACCTCTCTCCTCTGCCTGGGTGCCGGGGCCTAAATGTGTGACAGTGGCCTGTTCCAGTGGTGGGTGACGTGAAGCCTGATTCTCTGCTATGACATGAAGACAGATTCTGCGCTGACATAAGGCCAGATTCTCTGTTACGGGACCTCTCTCCTCTGCCTGGGTGCCTGGGCCTAAATGTGTGACAGTGGCCTGTTCCAATGGTGGGTGACGTGAAGCCTGATTCTCTGCTATGACATGAAGACTGATTCTGCGCTGACATAAGGCCAGATTCTCTGTTACGGGACCTCTCTCCTCTGCCTGGGTGCCTGGGCGTAAATGTGTGACAGTGGCCTGTTCCAGTGGTGGGTGACGTGAAGCCTGATTCTCTGCTATGACATGAAGACTGATTCTGCGCTGACATATGGCCAGATTCTCTGTTACGGGACCTCTCTCCTCTGCCTGGGTGCCGGGGCCTAAATGTGTGACAGTGGCCTGTTCCAGTGGTGGGTGACGTGAAGCCTGATTCTCTGCTATGACATGAAGACTGATTCTGCGCTGACATCAGGCCAGATTCTCTGTTACGGGACCTCTCTCCTCTGCCTGGGTGCCTGGGCCTAAATGTGTGACAGTGGCCTGTTCCAGTGGTGGGTGACGTGAAGCCTGATTCTCTGCTATGACATGAAGACAGATTCTGTGCTGACATAAGGCCAGATTCTCTGTTACGGGACCTCTCTCCTCTGCCTGGGTGCCTGGGCCTAAATGTGTGACAGTGGCCTGTTCCAGTGGTGGGTGACGTGAAGCCTGATTCTCTGCTATGACATGAAGACTGATTCTGCGCTGACATAAGGCCAGATTCTCTGTTACGGGACCTCTCTCCTCTGCCTGGGTGCCGGGGCCTAAATATGTGACAGTGGCCTGTTCCAGTGGTGGGTGACGTGAAGCCTGATTCTCTGCTATGACATGAAGACTGATTCTGCGCTGACATAAGGCCAGATTCTCTGTTACGGGACCTCTCTCCTCTGCCTGGGTGCCTGGGCCTAAATGTGTGACAGTGGCCTGTTCCAGTGGTGGGTGACGTGAAGCCTGATTCTCTGCTATGACATGAAGACAGATTCTGTGCTGACATAAGGCCAGATTCTCTGTTACGGGACCTCTCTCCTCTGCCTGGGTGCCTGGGCCTAAATGTGTGACAGTGGCCTGTTCCAGTGGTGGGTGACGTGAAGCCTGATTCTCTGCTATGACATGAAGACAGATTCTGTGCTGACATAAGGCCAGATTCTCTGTTACGGGACCTCTCTCCTCTTCCTGGGTGACTGGGCCTAAATGTGTGACAGTGGCCTGTTCCAGTGGTGGGTGACGTGAAGCCTGATTCTCTGCTATGACATGAAGACAGATTCTGCACTGACATAAGGCCAGATTATCTGTTACGGGACCTCTCTCCTCTTCTGGGTGCCTGGGCTTAAATGTGTGACAGTGGCCTGTTCCAGTGGTGGGTGACGTGAAGCCTGATTCTCTGCTATGACATGAAGACTGATTCTGCGCTGACATAAGGCCAGATTCTCTGTTACGGGACCTCTCTCCTCTGCCTGGGTGCCGGGGCCTAAATGTGTGACAGTGGCCTGTTCCAGTGGTGGGTGACGTGAAGCCTGATTCTCTGCTATGGCATGAAGACGGATTCTGCGCTGACATAAGGCCAGATTCTCTGTTACGGGACCTCTCTCCTCTGTCTGGGTGCCGGGGCCTAAATGTGTGAAAGTGGCCTGTTCCAGTGGTGGGTGACGTGAAGCCTGATTCTCTGCTATGACATGAAGACAGATTCTGAGCTGACATAAGGCCAGATTCTTTGTTACGGGACCGCTCTCCTCTGTCTGGGTGCCGGGGCCTAAATGTGTGACAGTGGCCTGTTCCAGTGGTGGGTGACGTGAAGCCTGATTCTCTGCTATGACATGAAGACAGATTCTGCGCTGACATCAGGCCAGATTCTCTGTTACGGGACCTCTCTCCTCTGCCTGGGTGCCTGGGCCTAAATGTGTGACAGTGGCCTGTTCCAGTGGTGGGTGACGTGAAGCCTGATTCTCTGCTATGACATGAAGACAGATTCTGCGCTGACATAAGGCCAGATTCTCTGTTACGGGACCTCTCTCCTCTGCCTGGGTGCCTGGGCCAAAATGTGTGACAGTGGCCTGTTCCAGTGGTGGGTGACGTGAAGCCTGATTCTCTGCTATGACATGAAGACTGATTCTGCGCTGACATAAGGCCAGATTCTCTGTTACGGGACCTCTCTCCTCTGCCTGGGTGCCTGGGCCTAAATGTGTGACAGTGCCCTGTTCCAGTGGTGGGTGACGTGAAGCCTGATTCTCTGCTATGACATGAAGACTGATTCTGCGCTGACATCAGGCCAGATTCTCTGTTACGGGACCTCTCTCCTCTGCCTGGGTGCCTGGGCCTAAATGTGTGACAGTGGCCTGTTCCAGTGGTGGGTGACGTGAAGCCTGATTCTCTGCTATGACATGAAGACAGATTCTGCGCTGACATAAGGCCAGATTCTCTGTTACGGGACCTCTCTCCTCTGCCTGGGTGCCTGGGCCTAAATGTGTGACAGTGGCCTGTTCCAGTGGTGGGTGACGTGAAGCCTGATTCTCTGCTATGACATGAAGACTGATTCTGCGCTGACATAAGGCCAGATTCTCTGTTACGGGACCTCTCTCCTCTGCCTGGGTGCCGGGGCCTAAATGTGTGACAGTGGCCTGTTCCAGTGGTGGGTGACGTGAAGCCTGATTCTCTGCTATGACATGAAGACAGATTCTGTGCTGACATAAGGCCAGATTCTCTGTTACGGGACCTCTCTCCTCTTCCTGGGTGCCTGGGCCTAAATGTGTGACAGTGGCCTGTTCCAGTGGTGGGTGACGTGAAGCCTGATTCTCTGCTATGACATGAAGACAGATTCTGTGCTGACATAAGGCCAGATTCTATGTTACGGGACCTCTCTCCTCTTCCTGGGTGCCTGGGCCTAAATGTGTGACAGTGGCCTGTTCCAGTGGTGGGTGACGTGAAGCCTGATTCTCTGCTATGACATGAAGACTGATTCTGCACTGACATAAGGCCAGATTCTCTGTTACGGGACCTCTCTCCTCTGCCTGGGTGCCGGGGCCTAAATGTGTGACAGTGGCCTGTTCCAGTGGTGGGTGACGTGAAGCCTGATTCTCTGCTATGACATGAAGACAGATTCTGTGCTGACATAAGGCCAGATTCTCTGTTACGGGAACTCTCTCCTCTGCCTGGGTGCCTGGGCCTAAATGTGTGACAGTGGCCATTTCCAGTGGTGGGTGACGTGAAGCCTGATTCTCTGCTATGACATGAAGACTGATTCTGCGCTGACATAAGGCCAGATTCTCTGTTACGGGACCTCTCTCCTCTGCCTGGGTGCCGGGGCCTAAATGTGTGACAGTGGCCTGTGCCAGTGGTGGGTGACGTGAATCCTGATTCTCTGCTATGACATGAAGACAGATTCTGTGCTGACATAAGGCCAGATTCTCTGTTACAGGACCTCTCTCCTCTGTCTGGGTGCCGGGGCCTAAATGTGTGACAATGACCTGTTCCAGTGGTGGGTGACGTGATGCCTGATTCTCTGCTATGACATGAAGACTGATTCTGCGCTGACATAAGGCCAGATTCTCTGTTACGGGACCTCTCTCCTCTGCCTGGGTGCCTGGGCCTAAATGTGTGACAGTGGCCTGTTCCAGTGGTGGGTGACGTGAAGCCTGATTCTCTGCTATGACATGAAGACAGATTCTGTGCTGACATAAGGCCAGATTCTCTGTTACGGGACCTCTCTCCTCTTCCTGGGTGCCTGGGCCTAAATGTGTGACAGTGGCCTGTTCCAGTGGTGGGTGACGTGAAGCCTGATTCTCTGCTATGACATGAAGACTGATTCTGCACTGACATAAGGCCAGATTCTCTGTTACGGGACCTCTCTCCTCTGCCTGGGTGCCTGGGCCTAAATGTGTGACAGTGGCCTGTTCCAGTGGTGGGTGACGTGAAGCCTGATTCTCTGCTATGACATGAAGACAGATTCTGTGCTGACATAAGGCCAGATTCTCTGTTACGGGACCTCTCTCCTCTGCCTGGGTGCCTGGGCCTAAATGTGTGACAGTGGCCATTTCCAGTGGTGGTTGACGTGAAGCCTGATTCTCTGCTATGACATGAAGACTGATTCTGCGCTGACATAAGGCCAAATTCTCTGATACGGGACCTCTCTCCTCTGCCTGGGTGCCGGGGCCTAAATGTGTGACAGTGGCCTGTTCCAGTGGTGGGTGACGTGAAGCCTGATTCTCTGCTATGACATGAAGACTGATTCTGCGCTGACATAAGGCCAGATTCTCTGTTACGGGACCTCTCTCCTCTGCCTGGGTGCCTGGGCGTAAATGTGTGACAGTGGCCTGTTCCAGTGGTGGGTGACGTGAAGCCTGATTCTCTGCTATGACATGAAGACTGATTCTGCGCTGACATATGGCCAGATTCTCTGTTACGGGACCTCTCTCCTCTGCCTGGGTGCCGGGGCCTAAATGTGTGACAGTGGCCTGTTCCAGTGGTGGGTGACGTGAAGCCTGATTCTCTGCTATGACATGAAGACTGATTCTGCGCTGACATCAGGCCAGATTCTCTGTTACGGGACCTCTCTCCTCTGCCTGGGTGCCTGGGCCTAAATGTGTGACAGTGGCCTGTTCCAGTGGTGGGTGACGTGAAGCCTGATTCTCTGCTATGACATGAAGACAGATTCTGCGCTGACATAAGGCCAGATTCTCTGTTACGGGACCTCTCTCCTCTGCCTGGGTGCCTGGGCCTAAATGTGTGACAGTGGCCTGTTCCAGTGGTGGGTGACGTGAAGCCTGATTCTCTGCTATGACATGAAGACTGATTCTGCGCTGACATAAGGCCAGATTCTCTGTTACGGGACCTCTCTCCTCTGCCTGGGTGCCGGGGCCTAAATATGTGACAGTGGCCTGTTCCAGTGGTGGGTGACGTGAAGCCTGATTCTCTGCTATGACATGAAGACTGATTCTGCGCTGACATAAGGCCAGATTCTCTGTTACGGGACCTCTCTCCTCTGCCTGGGTGCCTGGGCCTAAATGTGTGACAGTGGCCTGTTCCAGTGGTGGGTGACGTGAAGCCTGATTCTCTGCTATGACATGAAGACAGATTCTGTGCTGACATAAGGCCAGATTCTCTGTTACGGGACCTCTCTCCTCTGCCTGGGTGCCTGGGCCTAAATGTGTGACAGTGGCCTGTTCCAGTGGTGGGTGACGTGAAGCCTGATTCTCTGCTATGACATGAAGACAGATTCTGTGCTGACATAAGGCCAGATTCTCTGTTACGGGACCTCTCTCCTCTTCCTGGGTGCCTGGGCCTAAATGTGTGACAGTGGCCTGTTCCAGTGGTGGGTGACGTGAAGCCTGATTCTCTGCTATGACATGAAGACAGATTCTGCACTGACATAAGGCCAGATTATCTGTTACGGGACCTCTCTCCTCTTCTGGGTGCCTGGGCTTAAATGTGTGACAGTGGCCTGTTCCAGTGGTGGGTGACGTGAAGCCTGATTCTCTGCTATGACATGAAGACTGATTCTGCGCTGACATAAGGCCAGATTCTCTGTTACGGGACCTCTCTCCTCTGCCTGGGTGCCGGGGCCTAAATGTGTGACAGTGGCCTGTTCCAGTGGTGGGTGACGTGAAGCCTGATTCTCTGCTATGGCATGAAGACGGATTCTGCGCTGACATAAGGCCAGATTCTCTGTTACGGGACCTCTCTCCTCTGTCTGGGTGCCGGGGCCTAAATGTGTGAAAGTGGCCTGTTCCAGTGGTGGGTGACGTGAAGCCTGATTCTCTGCTATGACATGAAGACAGATTCTGAGCTGACATAAGGCCAGATTCTTTGTTACGGGACCGCTCTCCTCTGTCTGGGTGCCGGGGCCTAAATGTGTGACAGTGGCCTGTTCCAGTGGTGGGTGACGTGAAGCCTGATTCTCTGCTATGACATGAAGACAGATTCTGCGCTGACATCAGGCCAGATTCTCTGTTACGGGACCTCTCTCCTCTGCCTGGGTGCCTGGGCCTAAATGTGTGACAGTGGCCTGTTCCAGTGGTGGGTGACGTGAAGCCTGATTCTCTGCTATGACATGAAGACAGATTCTGCGCTGACATAAGGCCAGATTCTCTGTTACGGGACCTCTCTCCTCTGCCTGGGTGCCTGGGCCAAAATGTGTGACAGTGGCCTGTTCCAGTGGTGGGTGACGTGAAGCCTGATTCTCTGCTATGACATGAAGACTGATTCTGCGCTGACATAAGGCCAGATTCTCTGTTACGGGACCTCTCTCCTCTGCCTGGGTGCCTGGGCCTAAATGTGTGACAGTGGCCTGTTCCAGTGGTGGGTGACGTGAAGCCTGATTCTCTGCTATGACATGAAGACTGATTCTGCGCTGACATAAGGCCAGATTCTCTGTTACGGGACCTCTCTCCTCTGCCTGGGTGCCGGGGCCTAAATATGTGACAGTGGCCTGTTCCAGTGGTGGGTGACGTGAAGCCTGATTCTCTGCTATGACATGAAGACTGATTCTGCGCTGACATAAGGCCAGATTCTCTGTTACGGGACCTCTCTCCTCTGCCTGGGTGCCTGGGCCTAAATGTGTGACAGTGGCCTGTTCCAGTGGAGGGTGACGTGAAGCCTGATTCTCTGCTATGACATGAAGACAGATTCTGTGCTGACATAAGGCCAGATTCTCTGTTACGGGACCTCTCTCCTCTGCCTGGGTGCCTGGGCCTAAATGTGTGACAGTGGCCTGTTCCAGTGGTGGGTGACGTGAAGCCTGATTCTCTGCTATGACATGAAGACAGATTCTGTGCTGACATAAGGCCAGATTCTATGTTACGGGACCTCTCTCCTCTTCCTGGGTGCCTGGGCCTAAATGTGTGACAGTGGCCTGTTCCAGTGGTGGGTGACGTGAAGCCTGATTCTCTGCTATGACATGAAGACTGATTCTGCACTGACATAAGGCCAGATTCTCTGTTACGGGACCTCTCTCCTCTGCCTGGGTGCCGGGGCCTAAATGTGTGACAGTGGCCTGTTCCAGTGGTGGGTGACGTGAAGCCTGATTCTCTGCTATGACATGAAGACAGATTCTGTGCTGACATAAGGCCAGATTCTCTGTTACGGGAACTCTCTCCTCTGCCTGGGTGCCTGGGCCTAAATGTGTGACAGTGGCCATTTCCAGTGATGGGTGACGTGAAGCCTGATTCTCTGCTATGACATGAAGACTGATTCTGCGCTGACATAAGGCCAGATTCTCTGTTACGGGACCTCTCTCCTCTGCCTGGGTGCCGGGGCCTAAATGTGTGACAGTGGCCTGTTCCAGTGGTGGGTGACGTGAAGCCTGATTCTCTGCTATGACATGAAGACAGATTCTGTGCTGACATAAGGCAAGATTCTCTGTTACAGGACCTCTCTCCTCTGTCTGGGTGCCGGGGCCTAAATGTGTGACAATGACCTGTTCCAGTGGTGGGTGACGTGATGCCTGATTCTCTGCTATGACATGAAGACTGATTCTGCGCTGACATAAGGCCAGATTCTCTGTTACGGGACCTCTCTCCTCTGCCTGGGTGCCTGGGCCTAAATGTGTGACAGTGGCCTGTTCCAGTGGTGGGTGACGTGAAGCCTGATTCTCTGCTATGACATGAAGACAGATTCTGTGCTGACATAAGGCCAGATTCTCTGTTACGGGACCTCTCTCCTCTTCCTGGGTGCCTGGGCCTAAATGTGTGACAGTGGCCTGTTCCAGTGGTGGGTGACGTGAAGCCTGATTCTCTGCTATGACATGAAGACTGATTCTGCACTGACATAAGGCCAGATTCTCTGTTACGGGACCTCTCTCCTCTGCCTGGGTGCCTGGGCCTAAATGTGTGACAGTGGCCTGTTCCAGTGGTGGGTGACGTGAAGCCTGATTCTCTGCTATGACATGAAGACAGATTCTGCGCTGACATAAGGCCAGATTCTCTGTTACGGGACCTCTCTCCTCTGCCTGGGTGCCTGGGCCTAAATGTGTGACAGTGGCCTGTTCCAGTGGTGGGTGACGTGAAGCCTGATTCTCTGCTATGACATGAAGACTGATTCTGCGCTGACATAAGGCCAGATTCTCTGTTACGGGACCTCTCTCCTCTGCCTGGGTGCCTGGGCCTAAATGTGTGACAGTGGCCTGTTCCAGTGGTGGGTGACGTGAAGCCTGATTCTCTGCTATGACATGAAGACTGATTCTGCGCTGACATCAGGCCAGATTCTCTGTTACGGGACCTCTCTCCTCTGCCTGGGTGCCTGGGCCTAAATGTGTGACAGTGGCCTGTTCCAGTGGTGGGTGACGTGAAGCCTGATTCTCTGCTATGACATGAAGACAGATTCTGCGCTGACATAAGGCCAGATTCTCTGTTACGGGACCTCTCTCCTCTGCCTGGGTGCCTGGGCCTAAATGTGTGACAGTGGCCTGTTCCAGTGGTGGGTGACGTGAAGCCTGATTCTCTGCTATGACATGAAGACTGATTCTGCGCTGACATAAGGCCAGATTCTCTGTTACGGGACCTCTCTCCTCTGCCTGGGTGCCGGGGCCTAAATATGTGACAGTGGCCTGTTCCAGTGGTGGGTGACGTGAAGCCTGATTCTCTGCTATGACATGAAGACTGATTCTGCGCTGACATAAGGCCAGATTCTCTGTTACGGGACCTCTCTCCTCTGCCTGGGTGCCTGGGCCTAAATGTGTGACAGTGGCCTGTTCCAGTGGTGGGTGACGTGAAGCCTGATTCTCTGCTATGACATGAAGACAGATTCTGTGCTGACATAAGGCCAGATTCTCTGTTACGGGACCTCTCTCCTCTGCCTGGGTGCCTGGGCCTAAATGTGTGACAGTGGCCTGTTCCAGTGGTGGGTGACGTGAAGCCTGATTCTCTGCTATGACATGAAGACAGATTCTGTGCTGACATAAGGCCAGATTCTCTGTTACGGGACCTCTCTCCTCTTCCTGGGTGCCTGGGCCTAAATGTGTAACAGTGGCCTGTTCCAGTGGTGGGTGACGTGAAGCCTGATTCTCTGCTATGACATGAAGACTGATTCTGCACTGACATAAGGCCAGATTCTCTGTTACGGGACCTCTCTCCTCTGCCTGGGTGCCGGGGCCTAAATGTGTGACAGTGGCCTGTTCCAGTGGTGGGTGACGTGAAGCCTGATTCTCTGCTATGACATGAAGACAGATTCTGTGCTGACATAAGGCCAGATTCTCTGTTACGGGAACTCTCTCCTCTGCCTGGGTGCCTGGGCCTAAATGTGTGACAGTGGCCATTTCCAGTGGTGGGTGACGTGAAGCCTGATTCTCTGCTATGACATGAAGACTGATTCTGCGCTGACATAAGGCCAGATTCTCTGTTACGGGACCTCTCTCCTCTGCCTGGGTGCCGGGGCCTAAATGTGTGACAGTGGCCTGTGCCAGTGGTGGGTGACGTGAAGCCTGATTCTCTGCTATGACATGAAGACAGATTCTGTGCTGACATAAGGCCAGATTCTCTGTTACAGGACCTCTCTCCTCTGTCTGGGTGCCGGGGCCTAAATGTGTGACAATGACCTGTTCCAGTGGTGGGTGACGTGATGCCTGATTCTCTGCTATGACATGAAGACTGATTCTGCGCTGACATAAGGCCAGATTCTCTGTTACGGGACCTCTCTCCTCTGCCTGGGTGCCTGGGCCTAAATGTGTGACAGTGGCCTGTTCCAGTGGTGGGTGACGTGAAGCCTGATTCTCTGCTATGACATGAAGACAGATTCTGTGCTGACATAAGGCCAGATTCTCTGTTACGGGACCTCTCTCCTCTTCCTGGGTGCCTGGGCCTAAATGTGTGACAGTGGCCTGTTCCAGTGGTGGGTGACGTGAAGCCTGATTCTCTGCTATGACATGAAGACTGATTCTGCACTGACATAAGGCCAGATTCTCTGTTACGGGACCTCTCTCCTCTGCCTGGGTGCCTGGGCCTAAATGTGTGACAGTGGCCTGTTCCAGTGGTGGGTGACGTGAAGCCTGATTCTCTGCTATGACATGAAGACAGATTCTGTGCTGACATAAGGCCAGATTCTCTGTTACGGGACCTCTCTCCTCTGCCTGGGTGCCTGGGCCTAAATGTGTGACAGTGGCCATTTCCAGTGGTAGTTGACGTGAAGCCTGATTCTCTGCTATGACATGAAGACTGATTCTGCGCTGACATAAGGCCAGATTCTCTGTTACGGGACCTCTCTCCTCTGCCTGGGTGCCGGGGCCTAAATGTGTGACAGTGGCCTGTTCCAGTGGTGGGTGACGTGATGCCTGATTCTCTGCTATGACATGAAGACTGATTCTGCGCTGACATAAGGCCAGATTCTCTGTTACGGGACCTCTCTCCTCTGCCTGGGTGCCTGGGCCTAAATGTGTGACAGTGGCCTGTTCCAGTGGTGGGTGACGTGAAGCCTGATTCTCTGCTATGACATGAAGACAGATTCTGTGCTGACATAAGGCCAGATTCTCTGTTACGGGACCTCTCTCCTCTTCCTGGGTGCCTGGGCCTAAATGTGTGACAGTGGCCTGTTCCAGTGGTGGGTGACGTGAAGCCTGATTCTCTGCTATGACATGAAGACTGATTCTGCACTGACATAAGGCCAGATTCTCTGTTACAGGACCTCTCTCCTCTGTCTGGGTGCCGGTGCCTAAATGTGTGACAATGGCCTGTTCCAGTGGTGGGTGACGTGATGCCTGATTCTCTGCTATGACATGAAGACTGATTCTGCGCTGACATAAGGCCAGATTCTCTGTTACAGGACCTCTCTCCTCTGTCTGGGTGCCGGGGCTTAAATGTGTGACAGTGGCCTGTTCCAGTGGTGGGTGACGTGAAGCCTGATTCTCTGCTATGACATGAAGACAGATTCTGCGCTGACATAAGGCCAGATTCTCTGTTACGGGACCGCTCTCCTCTGTCTGTGTGCCGGGGCCTAAATGTGTGACAGTGGCCTGTTCCAGTGGTGGGTGACGTGAAGCCTGATTCTCTGCTATGACATGAAGACAGATTCTGTGCTGACATAAGGCCAGATTCTCTGTTACAGGACCTTTCTCCTCTGTCTGGGTGCCTGGGCCTAAATGTGTGACAGTGGCCTGTTCCAGTGGTGGGTGACGTGAAGCCTGATTCTCTGCTATGACATAAAGACTGATTCTGCGCTGACATATGGCCAGATTCTCTGTTACGGGACCACTCTCCTCTGTCTGGGTGCCTGGGCCTAAATGTGTGACAGTGGCCTGTTCCAGTGGTGGGTGACGTGAAGCCTGATTCTCTGCTATGACATGAAGACTGATTCTGCGCTGACATAAGGCCAGATTCTCTGTTACGGGACCTCTCTCCTCTGCCTGGGTGCCGGGGCCTAAATATGTGACAGTGGCCTGTTCCAGTGGTGGGTGACGTGAAGCCTGATTCTCTGCTATGACATGAAGACTGATTCTGCGCTGACATAAGGCCAGATTCTCTGTTACGGGACCTCTCTCCTCTGCCTGGGTGCCTGGGCCTAAATGTGTGACAGTGGCCTGTTCCAGTGGTGGGTGACGTGAAGCCTGATTCTCTGCTATGACATGAAGACAGATTCTGTGCTGACATAAGGCCAGATTCTCTGTTACGGGACCTCTCTCCTCTGCCTGGGTGCCTGGGCCTAAATGTGTGACAGTGGCCTGTTCCAGTGGTGGGTGACGTGAAGCCTGATTCTCTGCTATGACATGAAGACAGATTCTGCGCTGACATAAGGCCAGATTCTCTGTTACGGGACCTCTCTCCTCTGCCTGGGTGCCTGGGCCTAAATGTGTGACAGTGGCCTGTTCCAGTGGTGGGTGACGTGAAGCCTGATTCTCTGCTATGACATGAAGACTGATTCTGCGCTGACATATGGCCAGATTCTCTGTTACGGGACCTCTCTCCTCTGCCTGGGTGCCTGGGCCTAAATGTGTGACAGTGGCCTGTTCCAGTGGTGGGTGACGTGAAGCCTGATTCTCTGCTATGACATGAAGACTGATTCTGCGCTGACATCAGGCCAGATTCTCTGTTACGGGACCTCTCTCCTCTGCCTGGGTGCCTGGGCCTAAATGTGTGACAGTGGCCTGTTCCAGTGGTGGGTGACGTGAAGCCTGATTCTCTGCTATGACATGAAGACAGATTCTGCGCTGACATAAGGCCAGATTCTCTGTTACGGGACCTCTCTCCTCTGCCTGGGTGCCTGGGCCTAAATGTGTGACAGTGGCCTGTTCCAGTGGTGGGTGACGTGAAGCCTGATTCTCTGCTATGACATGAAGACTGATTCTGCGCTGACATAAGGCCAGATTCTCTGTTACGGGACCTCTCTCCTCTGCCTGGGTGCCGGGGCCTAAATGTGTGACAGTGGCCTGTTCCAGTGGTGGGTGACGTGAAGCCTGATTCTCTGCTATGACATGAAGACAGATTCTGCGCTGACATAAGGCCAGATTCTCTGTTACGGGACCTCTCTCCTCTGCCTGGGTGCCTGGGCCTAAATGTGTGACAGTGGCCTGTTCCAGTGGTGGGTGACGTGAAGCCTGATTCTCTGCTATGACATGAAGACAGATTCTGTGCTGACATAAGGCCAGATTCTCTGTTACGGGACCTCTCTCCTCTGCCTGGGTGCCGGGGCCTAAATGTGTGACAGTGGCCTGTTCCAGTGGTGGGTGACGTGAAGCCTGATTCTCTGCTATGACATGAAGACTGATTCTGCGCTGACATAAGGCCAGATTCTCTGTTACGGGACCTCTCTCCTCTGCCTGGGTGCCTGGGCCTAAATGTGTGACAGTGGCCTGTTCCAGTGGTGGGTGACGTGAAGCCTGATTCTCTGCTATGACATGAAGACAGATTCTGTGCTGACATAAGGCCAGATTCTCTGTTACGGGACCTCTCTCCTCTGCCTGGGTGCCTGGGCCTAAATGTGTGACAGTGGCCTGTTCCAGTGGTGGGTGACGTGAAGCCTGATTCTCTGCTATGACATGAAGACTGATTCTGCGCTGACATAAGGCCAGATTCTCTGTTACGGGACCTCTCTCCTCTGCCTGGGTGCCTGGGCCTAAATGTGTGACAGTGGCCTGTTCCAGTGGTGGGTGACGTGAAGCCTGATTCTCTGCTATGACATGAAGACAGATTCTGTGCTGACATAAGGCCAGATTCTCTGTTACGGGACCTCTCTCCTCTGCCTGGGTGCCTGGGCCTAAATGTGTGACAGTGGCCTGTTCCAGTGGTGGGTGACGTGAAGCCTGATTCTCTGCTATGACATGAAGACTGATTCTGCGCTGACATAAGGCCAGATTCTCTGTTACGGGACCTCTCTCCTCTGCCTGGGTGCCTGGGCCTAAATGTGTGACAGTGGCCTGTTCCAGTGGTGGGTGACGTGAAGCCTGATTCTCTGCTATGACATGAAGACAGATTCTGTGCTGACATAAGGCCAGATTCTCTGTTACGGGACCTCTCTCCTCTGCCTGGGTGCCGGGGCCTAAATGTGTGACAGTGGCCTGTTCCAGTGGTGGGTGACGTGAAGCCTGATTCTCTGCTATGACATGAAGACTGATTCTGCGCTGACATAAGGCCAGATTCTCTGTTACGGGACCTCTCTCCTCTGCCTGGGTGCCGGGGCCTAAATGTGTGACAGTGGCCTGTTCCAGTGGTGGGTGACGTGAAGCCTGATTCTCTGCTATGACATGAAGACAGATTCTGCGCTGACATAAGGCCAGATTCTCTGTTACGGGACCTCTCTCCTCTGCCTGGGTGCCTGGGCCTAAATGTGTGACAGTGGCCTGTTCCAGTGGTGGGTGACGTGAAGCCTGATTCTCTGCTATGACATGAAGACAGATTCTGTGCTGACATAAGGCCAGATTCTCTGTTACGGGACCTCTCTCCTCTGCCTGGGTGCCGGGGCCTAAATGTGTGACAGTGGCCTGTTCCAGTGGTGGGTGACGTGAAGCCTGATTCTCTGCTATGACATGAAGACTGATTCTGCGCTGACATAAGGCCAGATTCTCTGTTACGGGACCTCTCTCCTCTGTCTGGGTGCCTGGGCCTAAATGTGTGACAGTGGCCTGTTCCAGTGGTGGGTGACGTGAAGCCTGATTCTCTGCTATGACATGAAGACAGATTCTGCGCTGACATAAGGCCAGATTCTCTGTTACGGGACCTCTCTCCTCTGTCTGGGTGCCGGGCCTAAATGTGTGACAGTGGCCTGTTCCAGTGGTGGGTGACGTGAAGCCTGATTCTCTGCTATGACATGAAGACAGATTCTGTGCTGACATAAGGCCAGATTCTCTGTTACGGACCTCTCTCCTCTGCCTGGGTGCCGGGGCCTAAATATGTGACAGTGGCCTGTTCCAGTGGTGGGTGACGTGAAGCCTGATTCTCTGCTATGACATGAAGACTGATTCTGCGCTGACATAAGGCCAGATTCTCTGTTACGGGACCTCTCTCCTCTGCCTGGGTGC
Source organism: Bufo bufo (assembly GCF_905171765.1). Taxonomy (NCBI): domain Eukaryota; kingdom Metazoa; phylum Chordata; class Amphibia; order Anura; family Bufonidae; genus Bufo; species Bufo bufo. The sequence goes on along the minus strand of NC_053392.1, from coordinate 429,996,998 downwards.
CTGGGCCTAAATGTGTGACAGTGGCCTGTTCCAGTGGTGGGTGACGTGAAGCCTGATTCTCTGCTATGACATGAAGACAGATTCTGTGCTGACATAAGGCCAGATTCTCTGTTACGGGACCTCTCTCCTCTGCCTGGGTGCCTGGGCCTAAATGTGTGACAGTGGCCTGTTCCAGTGGTGGGTGACGTGAAGCCTGATTCTCTGCTATGACATGAAGACTGATTCTGCGCTGACATAAGGCCAGATTCTCTGTTACGGGACCTCTCTCCTCTGCCTGGGTGCCTGGGCCTAAATGTGTGACAGTGGCCTGTTCCAGTGGTGGGTGACGTGAAGCCTGATTCTCTGCTATGACATGAAGACTGATTCTGTGCTGACATAAGGCCAGATTCTCTGTTACGGGACCTCTCTCCTCTGCCTGGGTGCCGGGGCCTAAATGTGTGACAGTGGCCTGTTCCAGTGGTGGGTGACGTGAAGCCTGATTCTCTGCTATGACATGAAGACTGATTCTGCGCTGACATAAGGCCAGATTCTCTGTTACGGGACCTCTCTCCTCTGCCTGGGTGCCTGGGCCTAAATGTGTGACAGTGGCCTGTTCCAGTGGTGGGTGACGTGAAGCCTGATTCTCTGCTATGACATGAAGACAGATTCTGTGCTGACATAAGGCCAGATTCTCTGTTACGGGACCTCTCTCCTCTGCCTGGGTGCCTGGGCCTAAATGTGTGACAGTGGCCTGTTCCAGTGGTGGGTGACGTGAAGCCTGATTCTCTGCTATGACATGAAGACAGATTCTGTGCTGACATAAGGCCAGATTCTCTGTTACGGGACCTCTCTCCTCTGCCTGGGTGCCTGGGCCTAAATGTGTGACAGTGGCCTGTTCCAGTGGTGGGTGACGTGAAGCCTGATTCTCTGCTATGACATGAAGACTGATTCTGCGCTGACATAAGGCCAGATTCTCTGTTACGGGACCTCTCTCCTCTGCCTGGGTGCCTGGGCCTAAATGTGTGACAGTGGCCTGTTCCAGTGGTGGGTGACGTGAAGCCTGATTCTCTGCTATGACATGAAGACAGATTCTGCGCTGACATAAGGCCAGATTCTCTGTTACGGGACCTCTCTCCTCTGCCTGGGTGCCTGGGCCTAAATGTGTGACAGTGGCCTGTTCCAGTGGTGGGTGACGTGAAGCCTGATTCTCTGCTATGACATGAAGACTGATTCTGCGCTGACATAAGGCCAGATTCTCTGTTACGGGACCTCTCTCCTCTGCCTGGGTGCCTGGGCCTAAATGTGTGACAGTGGCCTGTTCCAGTGGTGGGTGACGTGAAGCCTGATTCTCTGCTATGACATGAAGACTGATTCTGCGCTGACATAAGGCCAGATTCTCTGTTACGGGACCTCTCTCCTCTGCCTGGGTGCCTGGGCCTAAATGTGTGACAGTGGCCTGTTCCAGTGGTGGGTGACGTGAAGCCTGATTCTCTGCTATGACATGAAGACAGATTCTGCGCTGACATAAGGCCAGATTCTCTGTTACGGGACCTCTCTCCTCTGCCTGGGTGCCTGGGCCTAAATGTGTGACAGTGGCCTGTTCCAGTGGTGGGTGACGTGAAGCCTGATTCTCTGCTATGACATGAAGACTGATTCTGCGCTGACATAAGGCCAGATTCTCTGTTACGGGACCTCTCTCCTCTGCCTGGGTGCCTGGGCCTAAATGTGTGACAGTGGCCTGTTCCAGTGGTGGGTGACGTGAAGCCTGATTCTCTGCTATGACATGAAGACAGATTCTGTGCTGACATAAGGCCAGATTCTCTGTTACGGGACCTCTCTCCTCTGCCTGGGTGCCTGGGCCTAAATGTGTGACAGTGGCCTGTTCCAGTGGTGGGTGACGTGAAGCCTGATTCTCTGCTATGACATGAAGACTGATTCTGCGCTGACATAAGGCCAGATTCTCTGTTACGGGACCTCTCTCCTCTGCCTGGGTGCCGGGGCCTAAATGTGTGACAGTGGCCTGTTCCAGTGGTGGGTGACGTGAAGCCTGATTCTCTGCTATGACATGAAGACTGATTCTGTGCTGACATAAGGCCAGATTCTCTGTTACGGGACCTCTCTCCTCTGCCTGGGTGCCTGGGCCTAAATGTGTGACAGTGGCCTGTTCCAGTGGTGGGTGACGTGAAGCCTGATTCTCTGCTATGACATGAAGACTGATTCTGCGCTGACATAAGGCCAGATTCTCTGTTACGGGACCTCTCTCCTCTGCCTGGGTGCCTGGGCCTAAATGTGTGACAGTGGCCTGTTCCAGTGGTGGGTGACGTGAAGCCTGATTCTCTGCTATGACATGAAGACAGATTCTGTGCTGACATAAGGCCAGATTCTCTGTTACGGGACCTCTCTCCTCTGCCTGGGTGCCTGGGCCTAAATGTGTGACAGTGGCCTGTTCCAGTGGTGGGTGACGTGAAGCCTGATTCTCTGCTATGACATGAAGACTGATTCTGCGCTGACATAAGGCCAGATTCTCTGTTACGGGACCTCTCTCCTCTGCCTGGGTGCCGGGGCCTAAATGTGTGACAGTGGCCTGTTCCAGTGGTGGGTGACGTGAAGCCTGATTCTCTGCTATGACATGAAGACAGATTCTGTGCTGACATAAGGCCAGATTCTCTGTTACAGGACCTCTCTCCTCTGTCTGGGTGCCGGGGCCTAAATGTGTGACAGTGGCCTGTTCCAGTGGTGGGTGACGTGAAGCCTGATTCTCTGCTATGACATGAAGACTGATTCTGCGCTGACATAAGGCCAGATTCTCTGTTACGGGACCTCTCTCCTCTGCCTGGGTGCCGGGGCCTAAATATGTGACAGTGGCCTGTTCCAGTGGTGGGTGACGTGAAGCCTGATTCTCTGCTATGACATGAAGACTGATTCTGCGCTGACATAAGGCCAGATTCTCTGTTACGGGACCTCTCTCCTCTGCCTGGGTGCCGGGGCCTAAATATGTGACAGTGGCCTGTTCCAGTGGTGGGTGACGTGAAGCCTGATTCTCTGCTATGACATGAAGACTGATTCTGCGCTGACATAAGGCCAGATTCTCTGTTACGGGACCTCTCTCCTCTGCCTGGGTGCCTCGGCCTAAATGTGTGACAGTGGCCTGTTCCAGTGGTGGGTGACGTGAAGCCTGATTCTCTGCTATGACATGAAGACAGATTCTGTGCTGACATGAGGCCAGATTCTCTGTTACGGGACCTCTCTCCTCTTCCTGGGTGCCTGGGCCTAAATGTGTGACAGTGGCCTGTTCCAGTGGTGGGTGACGTGAAGCCTGATTCTCTGCTATGACATGAAGACTGATTCTGCACTGACATAAGGCCAGATTCTCTGTTACGGGACCTCTATCCTCTGCCTGGGTGCCGGGGCCTAAATGTGTGACAGTGGCCTGTTCCAGTGGTGGGTGACGTGAAGCCTGATTCTCTGCTATGACATGAAGACAGATTCTGTGCTGACATAAGGCCAGATTCTCTGTTACGGGAACTCTCTCCTCTGCCTGGGTGCCTGGGCCTAAATGTGTGACAGTGGCCCTTTCCAGTGGTGGGTGACGTGAAGCCTGATTCTCTGCTATGACATGAAGACTGATTCTGCGCTGACATAAGGCCAGATTCTCTGTTACGGGACCTCTCTCCTCTGCCTGGGTGCCGGGGCCTAAATGTGTGACAGTGGCCTGTTCCAGTGGTGGGTGACGTGAAGCCTGATTCTCTGCTATGACATGAAGACAGATTCTGTGCTGACATAAGGCCAGATTCTCTGTTACAGGACCTCTCTCCTCTGTCTGGGTGCCGGGGCCTAAATGTGTGACAATGACCTGTTCCAGTGGTGGGTGACGTGATGCCTGATTCTCTGCTATGACATGAAGACAGATTCTGTGCTGACATAATGCCAGATTCTCTGTTACAGGACCTCTCTCCTCTGTCTGGGTGCCGGGGCCTAAATGTGTGACAATGACCTGTTCTAGTGGTGGGTGACGTGATGCCTGATTCTCTGCTATGACATGAAGACTGATTCTGCGCTGACATAAGGCCAGATACTCTGTTACGGGACCTCTCTCCTCTGCCTGGTTGACTGGGCCTAAATGTGTGACAGTGGCCTGTTCCAGTGGTGGGTGACGTGAAGCCTGATTCTCTGCTATGACATGAAGACAGATTCTGTGCTGACATAAGGCCAGATTCTCTGTTACGGGACCTCTCTCCTCTTCCTGGGTGCCTGGGCCTAAATGTGTGACAGTGGCCTGTTCCAGTGGTGGGTGACGTGAAGCCTGATTCTCTGCTATGACATGAAGACTGATTCTGCACTGACATAAGGCCAGATTCTCTGTTACGGGACCTCTCTCCTCTGCCTGGGTGCCGGGGCCTAAATGTGTGACAGTGGCCTGTTCCAGTGGTGGGTGACGTGAAGCCTGATTCTCTGCTATGACATGAAGACAGATTCTGTGCTGACATAAGGCCAGATTCTCTGTTACGGGACCTCTCTCCTCTGCCTGGGTGCCTGGGCCTAAATGTGTGACAGTGGCCATTTCCAGTGGTGGTTGACGTGAAGCCTGATTCTCTGCTATGACATGAAGACTGATTCTGCGCTGACATAAGGCCAGATTCTCTGTTACGGGACCTCTCTCCTCTGCCTGGGTGCCGGGGCCTAAATGTGTGACAGTGGCCTGTTCCAGTGGTGGGTGACGTGAAGCCTGATTCTCTGCTATGACATGAAGACAGATTCTGTGCTGACATAAGGCCAGATTCTCTGTTACAGGACCTCTCTCCTCTGTCTGGGTGCCGGGGCCTAAATGTGTGACAATGGCCTGTTCCAGTGGTGGGTGACGTGATGCCTGATTCTCTGCTATGACATGAAGACTGATTCTGCGCTGACATAAGGCCAGATTCTCTGTTACAGGACCTCTCTCCTCTGTCTGGGTGCCGGGGCTTAAATGTGTGACAGTGGCCTGTTCCAGTGGTGGGTGACGTGAAGCCTGATTCTCTGCTATGACATGAAGACAGATTCTGCGCTGACATAAGGCCAGATTCTCTGTTACGGGACCGCTCTCCTCTGTCTGGGTGCCGGGACCTAAATGTGTGACAGTGGCCTGTTCCAGTGGTGGGTGACGTGAAGCCTGATTCTCTGCTATGACATGAAGACAGATTCTGTGCTGACATAAGGCCAGATTCTCTGTTACAGGACCTCTCTCCTTTGTCTGGGTGCCGGGGCCTAAATGTGTGACAGTGGCCTGTTCCAGTGGTGGGTGACGTGAAGCCTGATTCTCTGCTATGACATGAAGACTGATTCTGCGCTGACATAAGGCCAGATTCTCTGTTACGGGACCTCTCTCCTCTGCCTGGGTGCCTGGGCCTAAATGTGTGACAGTGGCCTGTTCCAGTGGTGGGTGACGTGATGCCTGATTCTCTGCTATGACATGAAGACAGATTCTGTGCTGACATAAGGCCAGATTCTCTGTTACAGGACCTTTTCTCCTCTGTCTGGGTGCCGGGGCCTAAATGTGTGACAGTGGCCTGTTCCAGTGGTGGGTGACGTGAAGCCTGATTCTCTGCTATGACATGAAGACTGATTCTGCGCTGACATATGGCCAGATTCTCTGTTACGGGACCACTCTCCTCTGTCTGGGTGCTTGGGCCTAAATGTGTGACAGTGGCCTGTTCCAGTGGTGGGTGACGTGAAGCCTGATTCTCTGCTATGACATGAAGACTGATTCTGTGCTGACATAAGGCCAGATTCTCTGTTACGGGACCTCTCTCCTCTGCCTGGGTGCCGGGGCCTAAATATGTGACAGTGGCCTGTTCCAGTGGTGGGTGACGTGAAGCCTGATTCTCTGCTATGACATGAAGACTGATTCTGCGCTGACATAAGGCTAGATTCTCTGTTACGGGACCTCTCTCCTCTGCCTGGGTGCCTGGGCCTAAATGTGTGACAGTGGCCTGTTCCAGTGGTGGGTGACGTGAAGCCTGATTCTCTGCTATGACATGAAGACAGATTCTGTGCTGACATAAGGCCAGATTCTCTGTTACGGGACCTCTCTCCTCTGCCTGGGTGCCTGGGCCTAAATGTGTGACAGTGGCCTGTTCCAGTGGTGGGTGACGTGAAGCCTGATTCTCTGCTATGACATGAAGACAGATTCTGTGCTGACATAAGGCCAGATTCTCTGTTACGGGACCTCTGTCCTCTTCCTGGGTGCCTGGGCCTAAATGTGTGACAGTGGCCTGTTCCAGTGGTGGGTGACGTGAAGCCTGATTCTCTGCTATGACATGAAGACAGATTCTGCGCTGACATAAGGCCAGATTCTCTGTTACGGGACCTCTCTCCTCTGCCTGGGTGCCTGGGCCTAAATGTGTGACAGTGGCCTGTTCCAGTGGTGGGTGACGTGAAGCCTGATTCTCTGCTATGACATGAAGACAGATTCTCCGCTGACATAAGGCCAGATTCTCTGTTACGGGACCTCTCTCCTCTGCCTGGGTGCCTGGGCCTAAATGTGTGACAGTGGCCTGTTCCAGTGGTGGGTGACGTGAAGCCTGATTCTCTGCTATGACATGAAGACAGATTCTCCGCTGACATAAGGCCAGATTCTCTGTTACGGGACCTCTCTCCTCTGCCTGGGTGCCTGGGCCTAAATGTGTGACAGTGGCCTGTTCCAGTGGTGGGTGACGTGAAGCCTGATTCTCTGCTATGACATGAAGACTGATTCTGCGCTGACATAAGGCCAGATTCTCTGTTACGGGACCTCTCTCCTCTGCCTGGGTGCCTGGGCCTAAATGTGTGACAGTGGCCTTTTCCAGTGGTGGGTGACGTGAAGCCTGATTCTCTGCTATGACATAAAGACTGATTCTGCGCTGACATATGGCCAGATTCTCTGTTACGGGACCTCTCTCCTCTGCCTGGGTGCCTGGGCCTAAATGTGTGACAGTGGCCTGTTCCAGTGGTGGGTGACGTGAAGCCTGATTCTCTGCTATGACATGAAGACAGATTCTGTGCTGACATAAGGCCAGATTCTCTGTTACGGGACCTCTCTCCTCTTCCTGGGTGCCTGGGCCTAAATGTGTGACAGTGGCCTGTTCCAGTGGTGGGTGACGTGAAGCCTGATTCTCTGCTATGACATGAAGACTGATTCTGCACTGACATAAGGCCAGATTCTCTGTTACGGGACCTCTCTCCTCTGCCTGGGTGCCTGGGCCTAAATGTGTGACAGTGGCCTGTTCCAGTGGTGGGTGACGTGAAGCCTGATTCTCTGCTATGACATGAAGACAGATTCTGTGCTGACATAAGGCCAGATTCTCTGTTACGGGACCTCTCTCCTCTGCCTGGGTGCCTGGGCCTAAATGTGTGACAGTGGCCATTTCCAGTGGTGGTTGACGTGAAGCCTGATTCTCTGCTATGACATGAAGACTGATTCTGCGCTGACATAAGGCCAGATTCTCTGTTACGGGACCTCTCTCCTCTGCCTGGGTGCCGGGGCCTAAATGTGTGACAGTGGCCTGTTCCAGTGGTGGGTGACGTGAAGCCTGATTCTCTGCTATGACATGAAGACAGATTCTGTGCTGACATAAGGCCAGATTCTCTGTTACAGGACCTCTCTCCTCTGTCTGGGTGCCGGGGCCTAAATGTGTGACAATGACCTGTTCCAGTGGTGGGTGACGTGATGCCTGATTCTCTGCTATGACATGAAGACTGATTCTGCGCTGACATAAGGCCAGATTCTCTGTTACGGGACCTCTCTCCTCTGCCTGGGTGCCTGGGCCTAAATGTGTGACAGTGGCCTGTTCCAGTGGTGGGTGACGTGAAGCCTGATTCTCTGCTATGACATGAAGACAGATTCTGTGCTGACATAAGGCCAGATTCTCTGTTACGGGACCTCTCTCCTCTGCCTGGGTGCCTGGGCCTAAATGTGTGACAGTGGCCTGTTCCAGTGGTGGGTGACGTGAAGCCTGATTCTCTGCTATGACATGAAGACAGATTCTGTGCTGACATAAGGCCAGATTCTCTGTTACGAGACCTCTCTCCTCTGCCTGGGTGCCTGGGCCTAAATGTGTGACAGTGGCCATTTCCAGTGGTGGGTGACGTGAAGCCTGATTCTCTGCTATGACATGAAGACTGATTCTGCGCTGACATAAGGCCAGATTCTCTGTTACGGGACCTCTCTCCTCTGCCTGGGTGCCGGGGCCTAAATGTGTGACAGTGGCCTGTTCCAGTGGTGGGTGACGTGAAGCCTGATTCTCTGCTATGACATGAAGACAGATTCTGTGCTGACATAAGGCCAGATTCTCTGTTACAGGACCTCTCTCCTCTGTCTGGGTGCCGGGGCCTAAATGTGTGACAATGACCTGTTCCAGTGGTGGGTGACGTGATGCCTGATTCTCTGCTATGACATGAAGACTGATTCTGCGCTGACATAAGGCCAGATTCTCTGTTACGGGACCTCTCTCCTCTGCCTGGGTGCCTGGGCCTAAATGTGTGACAGTGGCCTGTTCCAGTGGTGGGTGACGTGAAGCCTGATTCTCTGCTATGACATGAAGACAGATTCTGTGCTGACATAAGGCCAGATTCTCTGTTACGGGACCTCTCTCCTCTGCCTGGGTGCCTGGGCCTAAATGTGTGACAGTGGCCTGTTCCAGTGGTGGGTGACGTGAAGCCTGATTCTCTGCTATGACATGAAGACTGATTCTGCGCTGACATAAGGCCAGATTCTCTGTTACGGGACCTCTCTCCTCTGCCTGGGTGCCGGGGCCTAAATGTGTGACAGTGGCCTGTTCCAGTGGTGGGTGACGTGAAGCCTGATTCTCTGCTATGACATGAAGACAGATTCTGTGCTGACATAAGGCCAGATTCTCTGTTACGGGACCTCTCTCCTCTTCCTGGGTGCCTGGGCCTAAATGTGTGACAGTGGCCTGTTCCAGTGGTGGGTGACGTGAAGCCTGATTCTCTGCTATGACATGAAGACTGATTCTGCACTGACATAAGGCCAGATTCTCTGTTACGGGACCTCTCTCCTCTGCCTGGGTGCCTGGGCCTAAATGTGTGACAGTGGCCTGTTCCAGTGGTGGGTGACGTGAAGCCTGATTCTCTGCTATGACATGAAGACAGATTCTGTGCTGACATAAGGCCAGATTCTCTGTTACGGGACCTCTCTCCTCTGCCTGGGTGCCTGGGCCTAAATGTGTGACAGTGGCCTGTTCCAGTGGTGGGTGACGTGAAGCCTGATTCTCTGCTATGACATGAAGACTGATTCTGCGCTGACATAAGGCCAGATTCTCTGTTACGGGACCTCTCTCCTCTGCCTGGGTGCCGGGGCCTAAATGTGTGACAGTGGCCTGTTCCAGTGGTGGGTGACGTGAAGCCTGATTCTCTGCTATGACATGAAGACAGATTCTGTGCTGACATAAGGCCAGATTCTCTGTTACAGGACCTCTCTCCTCTGTCTGGGTGCCGGGGCCTAAATGTGTGACAATGACCTGTTCCAGTGGTGGGTGACGTGATGCCTGATTCTCTGCTATGACATGAAGACTGATTCTGCGCTGACATAAGGCCAGATTCTCTGTTACGGGACCTCTCTCCTCTGCCTGGGTGCCTGGGCCTAAATGTGTGACAGTGGCCTGTTCCAGTGGTGGGTGACGTGAAGCCTGATTCTCTGCTATGACATGAAGACAGATTCTGTGCTGACATAAGGCCAGATTCTCTGTTACGGGACCTCTCTCCTCTGCCTGGGTGCCTGGGCCTAAATGTGTGACAGTGGCCTGTTCCAGTGGTGGGTGACGTGAAGCCTGATTCTCTGCTATGACATGAAGACAGATTCTGTGCTGACATAAGGCCAGATTCTCTGTTACGGGACCTCTCTCCTCTGCCTGGGTGCCTGGGCCTAAATGTGTGACAGTGGCCATTTCCAGTGGTGGTTGACGTGAAGCCTGATTCTCTGCTATGACATGAAGACTGATTCTGCGCTGACATAAGGCCAGATTCTCTGTTACGGGACCTCTCTCCTCTGCCTGGGTGCCGGGGCCTAAATGTGTGACAGTGGCCTGTTCCAGTGGTGGGTGACGTGAAGCCTGATTCTCTGCTATGACATGAAGACAGATTCTGTGCTGACATAAGGCCAGATTCTCTGTTACAGGACCTCTCTCCTCTGTCTGGGTGCCGGGGCCTAAATGTGTGACAATGACCTGTTCCAGTGGTGGGTGACGTGATGCCTGATTCTCTGCTATGACATGAAGACTGATTCTGCGCTGACATAAGGCCAGATTCTCTGTTACGGGACCTCTCTCCTCTGCCTGGGTGCCTGGGCCTAAATGTGTGACAGTGGCCTGTTCCAGTGGTGGGTGACGTGAAGCCTGATTCTCTGCTATGACATGAAGACAGATTCTGTGCTGACATAAGGCCAGATTCTCTGTTACGGGACCTCTCTCCTCTGCCTGGGTGCCTGGGCCTAAATGTGTGACAGTGGCCTGTTCCAGTGGTGGGTGAAGTGAAGCCTGATTCTCTGCTATGACATGAAGACTGATTCTGCACTGACATAAGGCCAGATTCTCTGTTACGGGACCTCTCTCCTCTGCCTGGGTGCCGGGGCCTAAATGTGTGACAGTGGCCTGTTCCAGTGGTGGGTGACGTGAAGCCTGATTCTCTGCTATGACATGAAGACAGATTCTGTGCTGACATAAGGCCAGATTCTCTGTTACGGGACCTCTCTCCTCTGCCTGGGTGCCTGGGCCTAAATGTGTGACAGTGGCCATTTCCAGTGGTGGTTGACGTGAAGCCTGATTCTCTGCTATGACATGAAGACTGATTCTGCGCTGACATAAGGCCAGATTCTCTGTTACGGGACCTCTCTCCTCTGCCTGGGTGCCTGGGCCTAAATGTGTGACAGTGGCCTGTTCCAGTGGTGGGTGACGTGAAGCCTGATTCTCTGCTATGACATGAAGACAGATTCTGTGCTGACATAAGGCCAGATTCTCTGTTACAGGACCTCTCTCCTCTGTCTGGGTGCCGGTGCCTAAATGTGTGACAATGGCCTGTTCCAGTGGTGGGTGACGTGATGCCTGATTCTCTGCTATGACATGAAGACTGATTCTGCGCTGACATAAGGCCAGATTCTCTGTTACAGGACCTCTCTCCTCTGTCTGGGTGCCGGGGCTTAAATGTGTGACAGTGGCCTGTTCCAGTGGTGGGTGACGTGAAGCCTGATTCTCTGCTATGACATGAAGACAGATTCTGCGCTGACATAAGGCCAGATTCTCTGTTACGGGACCGCTCTCCTCTGTCTGTGTGCCGGGGCCTAAATGTGTGACAGTGGCCTGTTCCAGTGGTGGGTGACGTGAAGCCTGATTCTCTGCTATGACATGAAGACAGATTCTGTGCTGACATAAGGCCAGATTCTCTGTTACAGGACCTTTTCTCCTCTGTCTGGGTGCCTGGGCCTAAATGTGTGACAGTGGCCTGTTCCAGTGGTGGGTGACGTGAAGCCTGATTCTCTGCTATGACATGAAGACTGATTCTGCGCTGACATATGGCCAGATTCTCTGTTACGGGACCACTCTCCTCTGTCTGGGTGCCTGGGCCTAAATGTGTGACAGTGGCCTGTTCCAGTGGCCTGTTCCAGTGGTGGGTGACGTGAAGCCTGATTCTCTGCTATGACATGAAGACTGATTCTGCGCTGACATAAGGCCAGATTCTCTGTTACGGGACCTCTCTCCTCTGCCTGGGTGCCTGGGCCTAAATGTGTGACAGTGGCCTGTTCCAGTGGTGGGTGACGTGAAGCCTGATTCTCTGCTATGACATGAAGACAGATTCTGTGCTGACATAAGGCCAGATTCTCTGTTACGGGACCTCTCTCCTCTGCCTGGGTGCCTGGGCCTAAATGTGTGACAGTGGCCTGTTCCAGTGGTGGGTGACGTGAAGCCTGATTCTCTGCTATGACATGAAGACTGATTCTGCGCTGACATAAGGCCAGATTCTCTGTTACGGGACCTCTCTCCTCTGCCTGGGTGCCTGGGCCTAAATGTGTGACAGTGGCCTGTTCCAGTGGTGGGTGACGTGAAGCCTGATTCTCTGCTATGACATGAAGACAGATTCTGTGCTGACATAAGGCCAGATTCTCTGTTACAGGACCTCTCTCCTCTGTCTGGGTGCCTGGTGCCTAAATGTGTGACAATGGCCTGTTCCAGTGGTGGGTGACGTGATGCCTGATTCTCTGCTATGACATGAAGACTGATTCTGCGCTGACATAAGGCCAGATTCTCTGTTACAGGACCTCTCTCCTCTGTCTGGGTGCCGGGGCTTAAATGTGTGACAGTGGCCTGTTCCAGTGGTGGGTGACGTGAAGCCTGATTCTCTGCTATGACATGAAGACAGATTCTGCGCTGACATAAGGCCAGATTCTCTGTTACGGGACCGCTCTCCTCTGTCTGGGTGCCGGGACCTAAATGTGTGACAGTGGCCTGTTCCAGTGGTGGGTGACGTGAAGCCTGATTCTCTGCTATGACATGAAGACAGATTCTGTGCTGACATAAGGCCAGATTCTCTGTTACAGGACCTCTCTCCTTTGTCTGGGTGCCGGGGCCTAAATGTGTGACAGTGGCCTGTTCCAGTGGTGGGTGACGTGAAGCCTGATTCTCTGCTATGACATGAAGACTGATTCTGCGCTGACATAAGGCCAGATTCTCTGTTACGGGACCTCTCTCCTCTGCCTGGGTGCCTGGGCCTAAATGTGTGACAGTGGCCTGTTCCAGTGGTGGGTGACGTGAAGCCTGATTCTCTGCTATGACATGAAGACAGATTCTGTGCTGACATAAGGCCAGATTCTCTGTTACAGGACCTCTCTCCTCTGTCTGGGTGCCGGGGCCTAAATGTGTGACAATGGCCTGTTCCAGTGGTGGGTGACGTGATGCCTGATTCTCTGCTATGACATGAAGACTGATTCTGTGCTGACATAAGGCCAGATTCTCTGTTACAGGACCTCTCTCCTCTGTCTGGGTGCCGGGGCCTAAATGTGTGACAGTGGCCTGTTCCAGTGGTGGGTGACGTGAAGCCTGATTCTCTGCTATGACATGAAGACAGATTCTGCGCTGACATAAGGCCAGATTCTCTGTTACGGGACCGCTCTCCTCTGTCTGGGTGCCGGGACCTAAATGTGTGACAGTGGCCTGTTCCAGTGGTGGGTGACGTGAAGCCTGATTCTCTGCTATGACATGAAGACAGATTCTGTGCTGACATAAGGCCAGATTCTCTGTTACAGGACCTCTCTCCTTTGTCTGGGTGCCGGGGCCTAAATGTGTGACAGTGGCCTGTTCCAGTGGTGGGTGACGTGAAGCCTGATTCTCTGCTATGACATGAAGACTGATTCTGCGCTGACATAAGGCCAGATTCTCTGTTACGGGACCTCTCTCCTCTGCCTGGGTGCCTGGGCCTAAATGTGTGACAGTGGCCTGTTCCAGTGGTGGGTGACGTGATGCCTGATTCTCTGCTATGACATGAAGACAGATTCTGTGCTGACATAAGGCCAGATTCTCTGTTACAGGACCTCTCTCCTCTGTCTGGGTGCCGGGGCCTAAATGTGTGACAGTGGCCTGTTCCAGTGGTGGGTGACGTGAAGCCTGATTCTCTGCTATGACATGAAGACTGATTCTGCGCTGACATATGGCCAGATTCTCTGTTACGGGACCACTCTCCTCTGCCTGGGTGCCTGGGCCTAAATGTGTGACAGTGGCCTGTTCCAGTGGTGGGTGACGTGAAGCCTGATTCTCTGCTATGACATGAAGACAGATTCTGCGCTGACATAAGGCCAGATTCTCTGTTACGGGACCTCTCTCCTCTGCCTGGGTGCCTGGGCCTAAATGTGTGACAGTGGCCTGTTCCAGTGGTGGGTGACGTGAAGCCTGATTCTCTGCTATGACATGAAGACAGATTCTGCGCTGACATAAGGCCAGATTCTCTGTTACGGGACCTCTCTCCTCTGCCTGGGTGCCTGGGCCTAAATGTGTGACAGTGGCCTGTTCCAGTGGTGGGTGACGTGAAGCCTGATTCTCTGCTATGACATGAAGACAGATTCTGCGCTGACATAAGGCCAGATTCTCTGTTACGGGACCTCTCTCCTCTGCCTGGGTGCCTGGGCCTAAATGTGTGACAGTGGCCTGTTCCAGTGGTGGGTGACGTGAAGCCTGATTCTCTGCTATGACATGAAGACTGATTCTGCGCTGACATATGGCCAGATTCTCTGTTACGGGACCTCTCTCCTCTGCCTGGGTGCCTGGGCCTAAATGTGTGACAGTGGCCTTTTCCAGTGGTGGGTGACGTGAAGCCTGATTCTCTGCTATGACATGAAGACTGATTCTGCGCTGACATATGGCCAGATTCTCTGTTACGGGACCTCTCTCCTCTGCCTGGGTGCCTGGGCCTAAATGTGTGACAGTGGCCTGTTCCAGTGGTGGGTGACGTGAAGCCTGATTCTCTGCTATGACATGAAGACTGATTCTGCGCTGACATAAGGCCAGATTCTCTGTTACGGGACCTCTCTCCTCTGCCTGGGTGCCTGGGCCTAAATGTGTGACAGTGGCCTGTTCCAGTGGTGGGTGACGTGAAGCCTGATTCTCTGCTATGACATGAAGACAGATTCTGCGCTGACATAAGGCCAGATTCTCTGTTACGGGACCTCTCTCCTCTGCCTGGGTGCCTGGGCCTAAATGTGTGACAGTGGCCTGTTCCAGTGGTGGGTGACGTGAAGCCTGATTCTCTGCTATGACATGAAGACTGATTCTGCGCTGACATAAGGCCAGATTCTCTGTTACGGGACCTCTCTCCTCTGCCTGGGTGCGGGGCCTAAATGTGTGACAGTGGCCTGTTCCAGTGGTGGGTGACGTGAAGCCTGATTCTCTGCTATGACATGAAGACTGATTCTGCGCTGACATAAGGCCAGATTCTCTGTTACGGGACCTCTCTCCTCTGCCTGGGTGCCTGTGCCTAAATGTGTGACAGTGGCCTGTTCCAGTGGTGGGTGACGTGAAGCCTGATTCTCTGCTATGACATAAAGACAGATTCTGCGCTGACATAAGGCCAGATTCTCTGTTACGGGACCTCTCTCCTCTGCCTGGGTGCCTGGGCCTAAATGTGTGACAGTGGCCTGTTCCAGTGGTGGGTGACGTGAAGCCTGATTCTCTGCTATGACATGAAGACTGATTCTGCGCTGACATAAGGCCAGATTCTCTGTTACGGGACCGCTCTCCTCTGCCTGGGTGCGGGGGCCTAAATATGTGACAGTGGCCTGTTCCAGTGGTGGGTGACGTGAAGCCTGATTCTCTGCTATGACATGAAGACTGATTCTGCGCTGACATAAGGCCAGATTCTCTGCTACGGGACCTCTCTCCTCTGCCTGGGTGCCTGTGCCTAAATGTGTGACAGTGGCCTGTTCCAGTGGTGGGTGACGTGAAGCCTGATTCTCTGCTATGACATGAAGACAGATTCTGTGCTGACATAAGGCCAGATTCTCTGTTACGGGACCTCTCTCCTCTGCCTGGGTGCCGGGGCCTAAATGTGTGACAGTGGCCTGTTCCAGTGTTGGGTGACGTGAAGCCTGATTCTCTGCTATGACATGAAGACAGATTCTGCACTGACATAAGGCCAGATTCTCTGTTACGGGACCTCTCTCCTCTGCCTGGGTGCCTGGGCCTAAATATGTGACAGTGGCCTGTTCCAGTGGTGGGTGACGTGAAGCCTGATTCTCTGCTATGACATGAAGACAGATTCTGTGCTGACATAAGGCCAGATTCTCTGTTACGGGACCTCTCTCCTCTGCCTGGGTGCCTGGGCCTAAATGTGTGACAGTGGCCTGTTCCAGTGGTGGGTGACGTGAAGCCTGATTCTCTGCTATGACATGAAGACAGATTCTGCACTGACATAAGGCCAGATTCTCTGTTACGGGACCTCTCTCCTCTGCCTGGGTGCCTGGGCCTAAATATGTGACAGTGGCCTGTTCCAGTGGTGGTTGACATGAAGCCAGATTCTCTGCTATGGCATGAAGAGACTAATTCTCTGCTGACATGAAGCCAGATTCTTTGCTATGGCATGAAGAGACTGATTCTCTGCTGACGTGAAGCCAGATTCTCTGCTATGGGACCTCTGTCCAATTGATATTGGGTCATTTTAATTTTTTTAATTTTTATTTTTATTCTTTTCCCTATCCACATTTGTTTGCAGGGGATTTACCTACATGTTGCTGCCTTTTGCAGCCCTCTAGCACTTTCCTGGGTTGTTTTACAGCCTTTTTAGTGCCCAAAAGTTTGGGTCCCCATTGACTTCAATGGGGTTCGGGACGAAGTTCGGTTCGGGTTCGGATACCGAACCCGAACATTTCCGGGAAGTTCGGCCGAACTTCTCGAACCCGAACATCCAGGTGTTCGCTCAACTCTAATTACTATGTATTATAGAAGTAGAGAAATTGAAACTTGGTATTTTTTTATAAATAAAAATGAATTTTTTTTACTTCATTTTACCAGTGTCATGAAGTACAATATGTGACGAAAAAACAATCTCAGAACGGCCTGGATAAGTCAAAGCGTTTTAAAGTTATCAGCACTTAAAGTGACACTGGTCAGATTTGCAAAAAATGTCCAAGTCCTTAAGGTGAAATAGGGCTGAGTCCTTAAGGTGTTAAAAAAAAGTGTGTTTTTCAAAACCCAGAAAATGATGGGTGTATTTCTAGCTTAAATTGCACACTGATTAATCAAGATGTTGTAGATTGCCAAAAAAGTGTTTTTTTTTGTAACAGAATATGAAAGCTGTATATATTAAACTTGAATTTAACACTTGCAGATCAGGAAAATACAGTTTTTTGAGAAAAAAAAAGTGTGATTTTCAAACCCCAGAAAATGATGGGTGTATTTCCAGCTTAAGTTGCACACTGACTAATCAAAATTGTAATTTGCAATGTCCCAAAAGCTCAGATGCAGTGCTGGTGCACTGAGCTTGCATAATCTGGCCGCCGCCACCGCCCACCTAACTAACAGAATTATAAAAAACACACTATGGGTCAATGGGCTCAGGGCAGGGTAAAACGATTGTGCCCTGCACCCACACAACAATTTTTCTGTAGATCGCTGAGTTAGATTCTCTCCTATTCTCTCCCTGAAATCACAAGTCCAGCAGCATCCTCTCCTTACCTTGTAACAGCAGAGTGACGTGCAGCGCTACATGACTCAAGCTTATATAGAGCCTGGGTCACATGCTGCTCTGGCCAATCACAGCCATGCCATTAGTCGGCATGGCTGTGATGGCTTCTAAGGTCAGACAGTTAACCGCTTGTTGATTGGCTGCTCTGCAGCCTTTCAAAAAGTGCCAAGAAAGCACCGAACACTGAACCCGAACTGTTACGGAAATGTTCGGGTCCAGGGTCCAAAAATCATAAAGTTCGGTACGAACCCGAACATTACAGTTCGGGTTCGCTCAACCCTAATTATTTCCCATTCACCGGTACAGTTATATGTTCTAATATTACTAGGAAATATTTCTATGTCTTATTTACCCTTGTGTGGTGCAGTTATATGTTCTAAAGCCTTTTTTGGCATGTATTAGTGGCCAAAAAAAAGTATTATTTGCCATTCAGCGGTGCAGCTATATGTTCTAAAGCCTTTTTTTGGCATGTATTAGTGGCAAAAATTTTTATTATTTCTTATTCACCGGTACAGTTATATGTTCTAATATTACTAGGAAATATTTCTATGTCTTATTAGCCCTTGTGTGGTGCAGTTATATGTTCTAAAGCCTTTTTTGGCATGTATTAGTGACCAAAAAAAGTATTATTTGCCATTCAGCGATGCAGTTATATGTTCTAAAGACTTTTTTGGCATGTATTAGTGGCAAAAAAATGTATTTGCCGTTCAGCGGTGCAGTTATATGTTGTAAAGCCTTTTTTGTTGTGTATTAGTGGGGGAAAAAAAGGACTTATTAGCCATTGTGTGGTGAAGTTAGAAAATTACAGCCTTTTTGCCGTGTATTAGTGGCAAAAAAAGTATTATTTGCCGTTCAGCTGTGCAGTTATATGTTCTAAAGTCTTTTTTGGCGTGTATTAGTGGGAAAAAATGGCTTAGTAGCCGTTGTGTGGTGAAGTGCGAAAATTACAGGCCTTTTTGGGGTGTATTAGTGGCAAAAAAATGTATTCTTTGTCGTGTGGTGAAGTGACAATTACAGCTTTTTTTGGGGTGTATTCAATTCTTATTTTTTTTTACTTATTTGATCTAACAGTATGTCAGACAGAGAAGTGACAGGCCCTGCACAGGGAAGGGGAAGAGGCCAAAATGTTTCAGGCGCAGGCACAGATCGCAGCAGAGTAAGGGGGCGTGGCAGCAGGGGCTTTCCAGAGGCCTAAGCTCCCAGTGTCAGCTAGCGGTCATGTCTTGACCAGCAACCCAGCGGTTCTTGAATGGTTGACTCGGTCATCCACTTTGTCCCAAGTGACATCAGACCCCCCAACCAGGAGTCAGTGGGTTCATCAGACACAACCCTTAGTTGGCATGGCCCGGGAGTAGGCCCTGTGCCCTCACCTGTCCTCAACCTGCTTCTGTCCTTTTCTGTTCCCTCAGCAAGATAAGTATTATATGATGCGGGCTCAGCTCCACTATACAGTGAGGACGAGCTACTAGAGGACAGTCAGCAATAACTGCCCAGCCAAGATCTGGAGGAGACATCCGCTGCTTCCTCGTAATGGCGGGCAAGTAGTGATGAGGAAAGTGGCATGGGAGCTGGTGTTGAGAGCAGTCAGGTTCCTGGCTCAGAGATCGTTGAGGAGCACATCAGTGACGTGCAGACAGTACTCAATGATAATGTAGCCGATTGCAATTGGGAGCCGGGTGACAAAGGGGCTTTATCATCATCGGGAGAAGAGGGTGGCAGCTTGCATGTGAGGCAGCGGCGGAGCCAGCAAGTCAGTAGCGTGGCCGGGAGTCAGCAGGGTGGCAGCAGTGGGATGTCGGGAGCCAAACGTGCCTGGGGTAGAGCACCCACTTCGCAGGAGCCTACCTGCCCGGAAAGTAGTGGTGCAGGGGTTCACTGAGGCAGCAGCGGTAGCAGTCAGTCAGTGCGGAGTGTTGGGGGTAAAATCACCTACTCGGCGGTATGGCAGTTTTTTGTTAAGCCGCCAGAGGAGGTGAACATTAGTGATGGACGAACATCGGCCGGGATGTTTCGTGAAAGCGCATTCACAATCAAATGTTCACAAACCGCGCGTTAGCGGTCGGGCCCCATTCACTTTATTGGCAGGCGAACCTGAAAAACCTTCAGGTCATATTTGCAGCACCAAATACTTACTAGAAGTGCACAAATAGTCCCACAACATGGACAGTGACATACCAGAGGTGGATCAATGACAAAAATCCCCACAAAAAATATGTATTTTAATCAGGGGCCATTTTTATGTGTTTTAAAGGGAAACTCTCAAAAATGTGCCCTGGAGCCTAGAAATGTTTTATTTTAGGCCAAGGGAGTATATGCCCCAAAAATTTGGCATTAACCTGACAGAAAAGAACAAGTGATTATGTGGCTGGAGGTACATTAGATGGTTAGTGGATAACAATTTTACTGTAGGCCAGTACAGGCCCCATAAATTAGGCATTCAACTGACAAAAAAGGCCTTTTATGCCGCTGTATATACATAAGACATGGACCATTCTTTGTTCTGGGTGGTGGGCTGGCATGAGGAAATTCCATTACACATGGTCGTCACAGCTGTTGATTTCCTCAGAGAACCATGCCTCATTCATTTTTAGAAATGTGAGGTAGTCCACACGTTTGTGAGGTAGGCGAGTGCGCTTATCGTTAACGATCTCCCCTGCTGCGCTGAACATCTTTTCAGACAGAACACTCGACGAGAGGCAAGCCAAGAGTTTCATGGCAAATAGTGCCAGCTCTGACCAAAGGTCAAGCCTGCACACCCAGTAGTCCAGGGGTTCCTTGCTTCTCAGAGCATCCACATCCGCCGCTAACCCGATGTAGTCGGAGATCTGTCGGTCTAGGCGTTCCCTGAGGCTATATCCGTAGGGTGGTGTCAATGGGTTGGCTACAAGAATGATCTCAAATGCGAAGTGGCCAACACATCTTCAAACCGCCCTCTTCTTGCAGGCACAGTTGGATTGGTACCCGCACCTGTTTCGCTGTGGGTGGAAATTGCCCTGCAAGTGCCCACAACAGCAGAAAGCAGCATCTCTCGCAGCAATACCTGGAAATGCTGCATTCTGCCAGCCCTTTATGATGCTGGTAACATGTCCGCCATTTTGTGCTTGTAGCGGGGGTCTAAGTACGTTGCCACCCAGTACTGGTCCTTGCCCTTTATGCTTTTTATACGGGGATCCCTCCTCAAGCACTGGAGCATTTGCACTAAATTGGATGCGGTGGAGCTCCCTGGCTCCTGCTCATCGACCAGGAGAATGTCATCCTCGGTCTCCTCCCCCCAGCCACGGACAACACCAGGGATCCCCGAAAAGTTTAAAGTCCCCCTCAAAGCCTGCTTTTCTGGCTCCTCCTCTTACTCCTCCCACTCCTCTTCACAATCCTGCTGACTTGTCTCAGATGGAGTAGCCCCCCCTGGGAAATCATTCAGCATTGCGACTACCTCATCTTCAAGTTCCTGCTCCTCAACGACACGATGCAATGCATGCTCCAGAAAGAAGGCATAAGGTACAATGTCACTGATGGTGCCCTGGCTGCGACTGACCAGTTTGGTGATCTTATCAAATGACAGCAGAAGTCTGCATGCATCGCACATGAGCAGCCACTGTCATGGTGAAAAGAAACCAAGCTCCTCAGAACCTATCCTGCTGTAGAGTTCATACAGGTAGTCGTTAACGGCACATTGCTGCTGGAGCATCCTATCAAGCATATACACTTACCTAAAGAATTATTAGGAACACCTGTTCTATTTCTCATTAATGCAATTATCTAGTCAACCAATCATATGGCAGTTGCTTCAATGCATTTAGGGGTGTGGTCCTGGTCAAGACAATCTCCTGAACTCCAAACTGAATGTCAGAATGGGAAAGAAAGGTGATTTAAGCAATTTTGAGCGTGGCATGGTTGTTGGTGCCAGACGGGCCGGTCTGAGTATTTCACAATCTGCTCAGTTACTGGGATTTTCACGCACAACCATTTCTAGGGTTTACAAAGAATGGTGTGAAAAGGGAAAAACATCCAGTATGCGGCAGTCCTGTGGGCAAAAATGCCTTGTGGATGCTAGAGGTCAGAGAAGAATGGGCCGACTGATTCAAGCTGATAGAAGAGCAACAGTGACTGAAATAACCACTTGTTACAACCGAGGTATGCAGCAAAGCATTTGTGAAGCCACAACACGCACAACCTTGAGGCGGATGGGCTACAACAGCAGAAGACCCTACCGGGTACCACTCATCTCCACTACAAATAGGAAAAAGAGGCTACAATTTGCACGAGCTCACCAAAATTGGACTGTTGAAGACTGGAAAAATGTTGCCTGGTCTGATGAGTCTCGATTTCTGTTGAGACATTCAAATGGTAGAGTCCGAATTTGGCGTAAACAGAATGAGAACATGTATCCATCCTCTGATGGCTACTTTCAGCAGGATAATGCACCATGTCACAAAGCTCGAATCATTTCAAATTGGTTTCTTGAACATGAAAATGAGTTCACTGTACTAAAATGGCCCCCACAGTCACCAGATCTCAACCCAATAGAGCATCTTTGGGATGTGGTGGAACGGGAGCTTCGTGCCCTGGATGTGCATCCCTCAAATCTCCATCAACTGCAAGATGCTATCCTATCAATATGGGCCAACATTTCTAAAGAATGCTATCAGCACCCTGTTGAATTAATGCCACGTAGAATTAAGGCAGTTCTGAAGGCAAAAGGGGGTCCAAAACCGTATTAGTATGGTGTTCCTAATAATTCTTTAGGTGAGTGTACAAGGTGGAGTTCCAGCGCGTCGGGCTGTCACAAATTAGACTTCTGACGGGCAAGTGGTGTCGCTGCTGAACATCAGCAAGGCAAGCCATGACCATGTAACATCTAAAATGGCCAGAGATTTTCCTGGCCTGCCACAAGATGTTCTGGACCCTGGGGTATTTGGCAATGAATCGCTATGCACTGTTTCAGCGCGCTCAGCAGATTGGCACCGTTGTTTGCACACCACTTTACCAACTGTCAAATTGAGCGGGTTTAGCCACTGATTGGCCTGTGACTGCAGAGCTGAAAGCAGTGCAGGAACGTTGTGACTTTTGGCTTCCAGGCACAACAGCCACAGCACAGCATGGCAACGTATCACCTGGCACGTCGAATAGGTTCTAGGGAGCTTGGGAGGTGCAGTGAAAAAGGCGGTAGCAGTGGAAAAGGAGGAGTCGGCTGAGGAGACGGATGATGGAGTAGGAGGAGGAGAAGAAGAGGCAGGCCTGCATGCAATCCGTGGCGGTAACACTAAATCCACACGGGTGCCATGGCTTACATGCTTAACGTAGTGATGAGCGGCAGGGGTCATATTCGAATTTGCGATATTTCGCGAATATTTTGTAGAATATTCGTTGAATATTCGCAAATTCGAATATTCGTTATATTCTACAATTTTTTTTACTCAAAAAATCGGCAAGGTAATGATCGTGTAATATGAGAATTTTCGTATTCGAATTTTCGAATTTTTATTGCGAATTTTTCAACTATTAGACAGAGAATATTATAGCACTATATTAGCTAAATTGCTCTTTATTCGTTTTTTTTTTCGAATATTCGCTATATTGCTCTAACTTTGTTTTTTCGAATATTCGTCATATTCTAAAACAAGAATATATAGCGAATATTCGAAAAAAAACGAATATAGAGCAATTTAGCTAATATAGTGCTATATTCTTCTTTGTCTAATAGTTGTAATTTTTTTCTCATCTGAAGTCCAGATTGGAAAAAAAATTACAACTATTAAAAAAAGATTATAGCACTATATTAGCTAAATAGCTCTATATTCGTTTTTTTTTCGAATGTTCGCTATATTGCTATAACTTTGTTTTTTCGAATATTCGTAATATTCTAAAACAAGAATATATAGCAATATAGCGAATATTCGAAAAAAACGATATAGAGCAATTTAGCTTATATAGTGCTATAATCTTCTTTGTCTAATAGTTGTAATTTTTTTCTCATCTGAAGTACAGATGGGAAAAAAATTACAACTATAAAAAAAAAAGATTATAGCACTATATTAGCTAAATTGCTCTATATTCGTTTTTTTCTAATATTCGCTATATTGCTAAAACAAAAATATATAGCAATATAGCGAATATTAGAAAAAAAAAGGAATATAGAGCAAAATTAGCAAACAACACTACTCCTAAAGTCAAGTATATTGCAGCCTTCTTATTGGCCCACAAGCTAGAAGCAGGGAGGAATCATGTGTACTGATTAAAAAAAAAAAATA
Organism: Bufo bufo; assembly: GCF_905171765.1. Taxonomy (NCBI): domain Eukaryota; kingdom Metazoa; phylum Chordata; class Amphibia; order Anura; family Bufonidae; genus Bufo; species Bufo bufo. The sequence goes on along the minus strand of NC_053392.1, from coordinate 429,973,575 downwards.
ATCGAATATAAAAAAAAATCTAAAAAAATCGAATATTCAAAATTACGAATATATATCACTATATTTGAAATATTCGCAAATTTTCGAAGTACCTATATTCGCGATAGAAATTTGAAATTCGAATATTCGTGATCAACACTAGCTTAACGGCCGTCAGAAGGTTCACCCAGTAGGCAGTAAAAGTTATGTACCTTTCCTGCCCGTGTTTGCTAGACCACGTGTCTGTAATCAGATGTATCTTGGCACCGACACTGTGTGCCAGAGATATATTCACTAGAGTTGAGCGAACACCTGGATGTTCGGGTTCGAGAAGTTCGGCCGAACTTCCCGGAAATGTTCGGGCTCGGGATCCGAACCCGAACCGAACTTCATCCCGAACCCGAACTCCATTGAAGTCAATGGGGACCCGAACTTTTGGGCACTAAAAAGGCTGTAAAACAGCCCAGGAAAGAGCTAGAGGGCTGCAAAAGGCAGCAACATGTAGGTAAATCCCCTGCAAACAAATGTGGATAGGGAAATAAATTAAAATAAAAATTAAAAAAATAAAAATGACCCAATATCAATTGGACAGAGGTCCCATAGCAGAGTATCTGGCTTCACGTCAGCAGAGAATCAGTCTCTTCATGCCATAGCAAAGAATCTGGCTTCATGTCAGCAGAGAATCAGTCTCTTCATGCCATAGCAGAGAATCTGGCTTCATGTCACCCACCACTGGAAGAGGCCACTGTCACATATTTAGGCCCCGGCACCCAGACAGAGGAGAGCGGTCCCGTAACAGAGAATCTGGCCTTATGTCAGCGCAGAATCTGTCTTCATGTCATAGCAGAGAATCAGGCTTCACGTCACCCACCACTGGAACAGGCCACTGTCACACATTTAGGCCCAGGCACCCAGGCAGAGGAGAGAGGTCCCGTAACAGAGAATCTGGCCTTATGTCAGCGCAGAATCTGTCTTCATGTCATAGCAGAGAATCAGGCTTCACGTCACCCACCACTGGAACAGGCCACTGTCACACATTTAGGCCCAGGCACCCAGGCAGAGGAGAGAGGTCCCGTAACAGAGAATCTGGCCTTAAGTCAGCGCAGAATCAGTCTTCATGTCATAGCAGAGAATCAGGCTTCACGTCACCCACCACTGGAACAGGCCACTGTCACACATTTAGGCCCAGGCACCCAGGCAGAGGAGAGAGGTCCCGTAACAGAGAATCTGGCCTTATGTCAGCGCAGAATCTGTCTTCATGTCATAGCAGAGAATCAGGCTTCACGTCACCAACCACTGGAAGAGGCCACTGTCACATATTTAGGCCCCGGCACCCAGACAGAGGAGAGCGGTCCCGTAACAGAGAATCTGGCCTTATGTCAGCGCAGAATCTGTCTTCATGTCATAGCAGAGAATCAGGCTTCACGTCACCCACCACTGGAACAGGCCACTGTCACATATTTAGGCCCAGGCACCCAGGCAGAGGAGAGAGGTCCCGTAACAGAGAATCTGGCCTTATGTCAGCGCAGAATCTGTCTTCATGTCATAGCAGAGAATCAGGCTTCACGTCACCCACCACTGGAACAGGCCACTGTCACACATTTAGGCCCAGGCACCCAGGCAGAGGAGAGAGGTCCCGTAACAGAGAATCTGGCCTTATGTCAGCGCAGAATCTGTCTTCATGTCATAGCAGAGAATCAGGCTTCACGTCACCCACCACTGGAACAGGCCACTGTCACACATTTAGGCCCAGGCACCCAGGCAGAGGAGAGAGGTCCCGTAACAGAGAATATGGCCTTATGTCAGCGCAGAATCTGTCTTCATGTCATATCAGAGAATCAGGCTTCACGTCACCCACCACTGGAACAGGCCACTGTCACACATTTAGGCCCAGGCACCCAGGCAGAGGAGAGAGGTCCCGTAACAGAGAATCTGGCCTTATGTCAGCGCAGAATCTGTCTTCATGTCATAGCAGAGAATCAGGCTTCACGTCACCCACCACTGGAACAGGCCACTGTCACATATTTAGGCCCAGGCACCCAGGCAGAGGAGAAAGGTCCCGTAACAGAGAATCTGGCCTTATGTTAGCGCAGAATCTGTCTTCATGTCATAGCAGAGAATCAGGCTTCACGTCACCCACCACTGGAACAGGCCACTGTCACACATTTAGGCCCAGGCACCCAGGCAGAGGAGAGAGGTCCCGTAACAGAGAATCTGGCCTTATGTCAGCGCAGAATCTGTCTTCATGTCATAGCAGAGAATCAGGCTTCACGTCACCCACCACTAGAACAGGCCACTGTCACATATTTAGGCCCAGGCACCCAGGCAGAGGAGAGAGGTCGCGTAACAGAGAATCTGGCTTCATGTCAGCACAGAATAAGTCTTCATGTCATAGCAGAGAATCAGGCTTCACGTCACCCACCACTGGAACAGGCCACTGTCACACATTTAGGCCCCGGCACCCAGACAGAGGAGAGGTTCATTCAACTTTGGGTTGCCCCGCAATATAATGGTAAAATGAAATTAAAAATAGTATTGAATGAGGAAGTGCCCTGGAGTAGAATAATATATTGTTAAGGGGAGGTAGTTAATATCTAATCTGCACAAGGGATGGACAGGTCCTGTGGGATCCATGCCTGGTTCATTTTTATGAACGTCAGCTTGTCCACATTGGCTGTAGACAGGCGGCTGCGTTTGTCTGTAATGACGCCCCCTGCCGTGCTGAATACACGTTCAGACAAAATGCTGGCCGCCGGGCAGGCCAGCACCTCCAAGGCATAAAAGGCTAGCTCTGGCCACGTGGACAATTTGGAGACCCAGAAGTTGAATGAGGCCGAACCATCAGTCAGTACGTGGAGGGGTGTGCACAGGTACTGTTCCACCATGTTAGTGAAATGTTGCCTCCTGCTAACACGTTCCGTATCAGGTGGTGGTGCAGTTAGCTATGGCGTGTTAACAAAACTTTTCCACATCTCTGCCATGCTAACCCTGCCCTCAGAGGAGCTGGCCGTGACACAGCTGCGTTGGCGACCTCTTGCTCCTCCTCTGCCTTCGCCTTGGGCTTCAGCTGGTTCCCCTGTGACATTTGGGAATGCTCTCAGTAGCGCGTCTACCAACGTGCGCTTGTACTCGCGCATCTTCCTATCACGCTCCAGTGTAGGAAGTAGGGTGGGCACATTGTCTTTGTACCGGGGATCCAGCAGGGTGGCAACCCAGTAGTCCGCACACGTTAAAATGTGGGCAACTCTGCTGTCGTTGCACAGGCACTGCAGCATGTAGTCGCTCATGTGTGCCAGGCTGCCCAGAGGTAAGGACAAGCTGTCCTCTGTGGGAGGCGTATCGTCATTGTCCTGAGTTTCCCCCCAGCCACGCACCAGTGATGGGCCCGAGCTGCTTTGGGTGCCACCCCACTGTGAACATGCTTCATCCTCATCCTCCTCCACCTCCTCCTCATCCTCGTCCTCCTCGTCCTCCAGTAGTGGGCCCTGTCTGGCCACATTTGTACCTGGCCTCTGGTGTTGCAAAAAACCTCCCTCTGAGTCACTCCGAAGAGACTGGCCTGAAAGTGCTAAAAATGACCCCTCTTCCTCCTGGGCCACCTCCTCTTCCATCATCGCCCTAAGTGTTTTCTCAAGGAGACATAGAAGTGGTATTGTAACGCTGATAACGGCGTCATCGCCACTGGCCATGTTGGGGGAGTACTCGAAACAACGCAACAGGGCACACAGGTCTCGCATGGAGGCCCAGTCATTGGTGGTGAAGTGTGTCTTATCCGCAGTGCGACTGACCCGTGCGTGCTGCAGCTGAAATTCCACTATGGCCTGCTGCTGCTCGCACAGTCTGTCCAGCATATGCAAGGTGGAGTTCCACCTGGTGGGCACGTCGCATATGAGGCGGTGAGCGGGAAGGCCGAAGTTTTGCTGTAGCGCAGACAGGCGAGCAGCGGCAGGGTGTGAACGCCGGAAGCGCGAACAGACGGCCCGCACTTTATGCAGCAGCTCTGACATGTCGGGGTAGTTGCGAATAAACTTCTGCACCACCAAATTCAGCACATGCGCCAGGCAAGGGATGTGTGTCAAACCGGCTAGTCCCAGAGCTGCAACGAGATTTCGCCCATTATCGCACACCACCAGGCCGGGCTTGAGGCTCACCGGCAGCAACCACTCGTCGGTCTGTTGTTCTATACCCCGCCACAACTCCTGTGCGGTGTGGGGCCTGTCCCCCAAACATATGAGTTTCAGAATGGCCTGCTGACGTTTACCCCGGGCTGTGCTGAAGTTGGTGGTGAAGGTGTGTGGCTGACTGGATGAGCAGGTGGAAGAAGAGGAGGAGGAAGCTGAGTAGGAGGAGGAGGAGACAGGAGGCAAACAATGTTGCCCTGCGATCCTTGGCGGCGGAAGGACGTGCGCCAAACAGCTCTCCGCCTGGGGCCCAGCCGCCACTACATTTACCCAGTGCAGTTAGGGAGATATAGCGTCCCTGGCCGTGCTTACTGGTCCACGTATCTGTGGTTAGGTGGACCTTGCCACAGATGGCGTTGCGCAGTGCACACTTGATTTTATCGGACACTTGTTTGTGCAGGGAAGGCACGGCTCTCTTGGAGAAGTAGTGGCGGCTGGGAACAACATACTGTGGGACAGCAAATGACATGAGCTGTTTGAAGCTGTGTGTGTCCACCAGCCTAAATGACAGCATTTCATAGGCCAGTAGTTTAGAAATGCTGGCATTCAGGGCCAGGGATCGAGGGTGGCTAGGTGGGAATTTACGCTTTCTCTCAAATGTTTGTGAGATGGAGAGCTGAACGCTGCCGTGTGACATGGTTGAGATGCTTGATGACGCAGGTGGTGGTGTTGGTGGTACATCCCATGTTTGCTGGGCGGCAGGTGCCAACGTTCCTCCAGAGGCAGAGGAAGAGGCCGAGGCGGCGGCAGCAGCAGCAGAAGAGGCTGAGGCGGCGGCAGCAGCAGAAGAGGCCGAGGCGGCAGCAGCAGAAGAGGTAGCAGGGGGAGCCTGAGTGACTTCCTTGTTTTTAAGGTGTTTACTCCACTGCAGTTCATGCTTTGCATGCAGGTGCCTGGTCATGCAGGTTGTGCTAAGGTTCAGAACGTTAATGCCTCGCTTCAGGCTCTGATGGCACAGCGTGCAAACCACTCGGGTCTTGTCGTCAGCACATTGTTTGAAGAAGTGCCATGCCAGGGAACTCCTTGAAGCTGCCTTTGGGGTGCTCGGTCCCAGATGGCGGCGGTCAGTAGCAGGCGGAGTCTCTTGGCGGCGGGTGTTGTTATTTTGCCAACTGCTCCCTCTTTTGCTACGCTGTTGGCTCGGTCTCACCACTGCCTCTTCCTCCGAACTGTGAAAGTCAGTGGCACGACCTTCATTCCATGTGGGGTCTAGGACCTCATCGTCCCCTGCATCGTCTTCCACCCAGTCTTGATCCCTGACCTCCTGTTCAGTCTGCACACTGCAGAAAGACGCAGCAGTTGGCACCTGTGTTTCGTCATCATCAGAGACGTGCTGAGGTGGTATTCCCATGTCCTCATCATCAGGAAAAATAAGTGGTTGTGCGTTAGTGCATTCTATCTCTTCCACCCCTGGGGAAGGGCTAGGTGGATGCCCTTGGGAAACCCTGGCAGCAGAGTCTTCAAACAGCATAAGAGACTGCTGCATAACTTGAGGCTCAGACAGTTTCCCTGATATGCATGGGGGTGATGTGACAGACCGATGGGCTTGGTTTTCATGCGCCATCTGTGCGCTTTCTGCAGAAAACTGGCCGCCCAATTGGCATTAGTCAATAGTCGGCCACCCAATTGACTAATGCCTGTACCTGCTCAGGCCTTACCATCCTTAGAACGGCATTGGGCCCCACCAAATATCGCTGTAAATTCTGCTGGCTACTGGCACCTGAGGTAGTTGGTTCACTAGGACGTGTGGCTGTGGCAAAACGGCCACGTCCTCTCCCAGCACCAGAGGGTCCACTAACACCACCACGACCATGTCCACGTCCGCGTCTCTTATTAGATGTTTTCCTCATTGTTCCCGTTCACCACAATTTTGAGAATGGCAAATTTGGGAATAGTTTTTCAACCCAGAACAAAAAATGTGCTTTTACGGTCACTACAAATAACTTGACCAGATAAAACAGTACAGATTTGGTTGAATAGAGATGTCAGGCCTGTTTTTTTTTTGCGCTATGTGACAGGTATAGGTTTAATCACAGAATCAGACTTCTATCTGAACGGTAGCGTGTGTCTTAGGTTTTTCTGAATGACACTATCAGCACCTTCAATGTAAGATATCCTTTTTGGGATAGATTTCAAGTAGGCCTCAAATACCAGAAACTAGTTATTTTGAGAATGGCAAATTTGGGAATAGTTTTTCAACCCAGAACAAAAAGTCTGCTTTTACGGTCACTACAAATAACTTGACCAGCTAAAACAGTACAGATTTGGTTGAATAGAAATGTCAGGCCTGTTTTTTTTTGCGCTGTGTGACAGGTATAGGTTTAATCACAGAATCAGACTTCTATCTGCACGGTAGCGTGTGTCTTAGGTTTTTCTGAATGACACTATCAGCACCTTCAATGTAAGATATCCTTTTTGGGATAGATTTCAAGTAGGCCTCAAATACCAGAAACTAGTTATTTTGAGAATGGCAAATTTGGGAATAGTTTTTCAACCCAGAACAAAAAGTCTGCTTTTGCGGTCACTACAAATAACTTGACCAGCTAAAACAGTACAGATTTGGTTGAATAGAAATGTCAGGCCTGTTTTTTTTTGCGCTGTGTGACAGGTATAGGTTTAATCACAGAATCAGACTTCTATCTGCACGGTAGCGTGTGTCTTAGGTTTTTCTGAATGACACTATCAGCACCTTCAATGTAAGATATCCTTTTTGGGATAGATTTCAAGTAGGCCTCAAATACCAGAAACTAGTTATTTTGAGAATGGCAAATTTGGGAATAGTTTTTTAACCCAGAACAAAAAGTCTGCTTTTACGGTCACTACAAATAACTTGACCAGCTAAAACAGTACAGATTTGGTTGAATAGAAATGTCAGGCCTGTTTTTTTTTGCGCTGTGTGACAGGTATAGGTTTAATCACAGAATCAGACTTCTATCTGCACGGTAGCGTGTGTCTTAGGTTTTTCTGAATGACACTATCAGCACCTTCAATTTATGATATCCTTTTTGGGATAGATTTCAAGTAGGCCTCAAATACCAGAAACTAGTTATTTTGAGAATGGCAAATTTGGGAATAGTTTTTCAACCCAGAACAAAAAGTCTGCTTTTACGGTCACTACAAATAACTTGACCAGCTAAAACAGTACAGATTTGGTTGAATAGAAATGTCAGGCCTGTTTTTTAGGCGCTGGGTGACAGGCTCAACTTGCCCCTGATGTAGTATATGGCCAAAAAATAACCACACTGTTGATGGTTAAATGCACTTGGGTGACACAGGCTCAGCCTGCACCAGATGTAGTATATGGCCAAAAAATAACCAGACTGTTGATGGTTAAATGCACTTCGGTGACACAGGCTCAGCCTGCAGCTGATGTAGTATATGGCCAAAAAATAACCAGACTGTTGATGGTTAAATGCACTTCGGTGACACAGGCACAGCCTGCAGCTGATGTAGGATATAGCACAAAATAACCACACTATTGATGGTTAAATACACTTGGTGATAGCTTGTGCTGGCGCACCACAAGTCACAAAATGGCCGCCGATCACCCCAGAAAAAAAGTGATCTAAAAACGCTCTGGGCAGCCTCAAAAAAGTGAGCAAGTCAATATTAGCACTTCAATGATCCACAGCTGCAGATCGATCACAGAATGAAGTCTTTTGGAGGAGTTAATGACTGCCTAATCTCGCCCTAACGTCGCAGCTGCAACCTCTCCCTATGCTTCAATCAGCAGAGTGACGTGCAGCGCAACGTGACCCAAGCTTATACAGGGAGTGCAGAATTATTAAGCAAGTTGTATTTTTGAGGATTAATTTTATTATTGAACAACAACCATGTTCTCAATGAACCCAAAAAACTCATTAATATCAAAGCTGAATATTTTTGGAAGTAGTTTTTAGTTTGTTTTTAGTTTTAGCTATTTTAGGGGGATATCTGTGTGAGCAGGTGACTATTACTGTGCATAATTATTAGGCAACTTAACAAAAAACTAATATATACCCATTTCAATTATTTATTTTTACCAGTGAAACCAATATAACATTTCAACATTCACAAATATACATTTCTGACATTCAAAAACAAAACAAAAACAAATGAGTGACCAATATAGCCACCTTTCTTTGCAAGGACACTCAAAAGCCTGCCATCCATGGATTCTGTCAGTGTTTTGATCTGTTCACCATCAACATTGCGTGCAGCAGCAACCACAGCCTCCCAGACACTGTTCAGAGAGGTGTACTGTTTTCCCTCCTTGTAAATCTCACATTTGATGATGGACCACAGGTTCTCAATGGGGTTCAGATCAGGTGAACAAGGAGGCCATGTCATTAGATTTTCTTCTTTTATACCCTTTCTTGCCAGCCACGCTGTGGAGTACTTGGACGCGTGTGATGGAGCATTGTCCTGCATGAAAATCATGTTTTTCTTGAAGGATGCAGACTTCTTCCTGTACCACTGCTTGAAGAAGGTGTCTTCCAGAAACTGGCAGTAGGACTGGGAGTTGAGCTTGACTCCATCCTCAACCCGAAAAGGCCCCACAAGCTCATCTTTGATGATACCAGCCCAAACCAGTACTCCACCTCCAGCTTGCTGGCGTCTGAGTCGGACTGGAGCTCTCTGCCCTTTACCAATCCAGCCACGGGCCCATCCATCTGGCCCATCAAGACTCACTCTCATTTCATCAGTCCATAAAACCTTAGAAAAATCAGTCTTGAGATATTTCTTGGCCCAGTCTTGACGTTTCAGCTTGTGTGTCTTGTTCAGTGGTGGTCGTCTTTCAGCCTTTCTTACCTTGGCCATGTCTCTGAGTATTGCACACCTTGTGCTTTTGGGCACTCCAGTGATGTTGCAGCTCTGAAATATGGCCAAACTGGTGGCAAGTGGCATCTTGGCAGCTGCACGCTTGACTTTTCTCAGTTCATGGGCAGTTATTTTGCGCCTTGGTTTTTCCACACGCTTCTTGCGACCCTGTTGACTATTTTGAATGAAACGCTTGATTGTTCGATGATCACGCTTCAGAAGCTTTGCAATTTTAAGAGTGCTGCATCCCTCTGCAAGATATCTCACTATTTTTGACTTTTCTGAGCCTGTCAAGTCCTTCTTTTGACCCATTTTGCCAAAGGAAAGGAAGTTGCCTAATAATTATGCACACCTAATATAGGGTGTTGATGTCATTAGACCACACCCCTTCTCATTACAGAGATGCACATCACCTAATATGCTTAATTGGTAGTAGGCTTTCGAGCCTATACAGCTTTGAGTAAGACAACATGCATAAAGAGGATGATGTGGTCAAAATACTCATTTGCCTAATAATTCTGCACGCAGTGTATAGAGGCTGGGTCACATGCTGCACTGGCCAATCACAGCCATGCCAATAGTAGGCAAGGCTGTGATGGCCTCTTGGGGCAAGTAGTATGACGCTTGTTGATTGGCTGCTTTGCAGCCTTTCAAAAAGCGCCAAGAAAGCGCCGAACACCGAACCCGAACCCGGACTTTTACGAAAATGTTCGGGTCCGTGTCACGGACACCCCAAAATTCGGTACGAACCCGAACTATACAGTTCGGGTTCGCTCATCCCTAATATTCACTTGCCGCTGAACGTGGCCATATAGCTCTGGGATGCCCTTCTGGGAGAAATATTTCCTTCTGGGGACTTTCCCTTGCGGTGTGCCAATGACCACAAATTTTCTAAAGGCCTCCGAGTCCACCAGTTTATATGGCAGAAGTTGGCGGGCTAGCAGTTCCAACAAGCCAGCGGTCAACTGTTGGACAAGAGGGTTATCCGGCGTCATCAATTTTCTATGCTCGAACATTTGGGCCACGGAAGTCTGCCTTCTGCCAGATGAACGCGACAACGGCACGGTGGAAGATGGAGTGGAGGACAAATGATAGGAGAGAGGAGAAGGAGAAGAGGTAGGACATGGAGGCTTTGTATTTTGTGGAAGCAGGTATATCAAACCCCTTTATCAGTATTTTGCGGAAGCAAGTATATCGCACCCCTCAATCAGTATTTTGTGTAAGCAGGTGTATCGCAGGCCTCAATCAGTATTAGGTGGAGGCAGGTATATCACAATCCTCAATCAGTATTTTGTGCAAGCAGTAATATCAAACCCCTTAATCAGTATTTTGTGGAAGCAGGTGTATCAAAGGCCTCAATTAATATTTGGTGGAAGCAGGTATATTGCACCCCTCAATCAGCATTTTGTGGAAGCAGGTATATTGCACCCATCAAACAGAATTTTGTAAAAGCAGGTAAATAGAAACCCCTTAATCAATATTTGGTAAAAGCAGTTCTATCGCACCTCTCAATCTGTATTTTGTAGAAGTAGGGATATCAAACCCTTTAATCAGTATTTTGCGGAAGCAGGTGTATCGCAGGCCTCAATAAATTTTTGGTGGAAGCAGGAATATCAATCCCCTTAATCAGTATTTTGTGGAAGCAGGTATATCGCACCTCTCAATCAGTATTTTCTGGAAACAGATATATCAAACTCCTTAATCAGTATTTTGCAGAAACAGGTATGTCGCACCTCTCATTCAATATTTTATAGAAGCAGATGTATCAAAGGCTTGAATCAATATTTGGTAGAAGCAGGTATACCGCACCCCTCAATCAGTTTTTTGTAGAAGCAGATATATTGCACCCCTCAATCAGTATTTTGTAGAATCAGAAATATTGAACCACTTAATCAATATTTGGTGGAAGCAGTTATATTGCACTCCTCAATCTGTATTTTGTGGAAGCAGGTGTCTCGCAGACCTCAATACATTTTTGGTGGAAGCAGGAATATCGCACCCCTTTATCAGTATTTTGTGAAAGCAGGTATATAGAACCCCTTAATCAATATTTGGTGGAAGCAGTTATATCGCACCCCTCAATCTGTATTTTTTGGAAGCAGGTATATAGAACCCCTTAATCCACATTTGGTGAAAGCTGGTATATCGCACCCCTCAATCAGTATTTTATGGAAGCAGGTATATCGCAGGCTTTAACCACCTCAGCTCCCCTAGCTTAAACCCCCTTAATGACCGGACCACTTTTTACAATTCTGCACTACACTACTTTCACGGTTTATTGCTCGGTCATAAAACTTACCACCCAAATGAATTTTACCTCCTTTTCTTCTCACTAATAGAGCTTTCATTTGGTGGTATTTCATTGCTGCTGACATTTTTACTTTTTTTTATATTAATCAAAATTGACCAAAATTTTTGCAAAAAAATGACATTTTTCATTTTCTGTTGTAAATTTTTTCAAATAAAACTACATTTCTACATAAATTTTTCTATAAATTTATTGTTCTACATGTCTTTGATTAAAAAAAATGCAATAAGTGTATATTTATTGGTTCGCACTTTGACTTTCTGAGCACCTGTCATGGTTCCTGAGGTTCTACAATGCCCAGTCAGTAGAAAACCCCCACAAATCACCCCATTTCGGAAAGTAGACACCCTAAGGTGACAAGTTAGTGGAAAATATTATTTTTTATTTTTTTCTTACAAAGTCTCATATTCCACTAACTTGTGACAAAAACATTTTTTTTACATGAACTCACCATACCCCTCACGGAATACCTTGGGGTGTCTTCTTTCTAAAATGGGGTCACTTGTGGGGTATTTATACTGCCCTTGCATTTTAGGGGCCCTAAAGTGTGAGAAGTAGTTTGGAATCCAAATGCGTAAAAATGCCCTGTGAAATCCTAAAAGTACTCATTGGAATTTGGGCCCTTTTGCGCACCTAGGCTGCAAAAAAGTGTCACACATGTGGTATCGCCGTACTCAGAAGAAGTAGAGCAATGTGTTTTGATGTGTATTTTTACATATACCCATGCTGGGTGAGATAAATATCTCTGTAAAAGACAACTTTTCCCATTTTTTTATACAAAGTTGTCATTTTACAGAGATATTTCTCACACACAATATGGGTATATGTAAAAATACACCCCAAAACAGATTGCCCTACTTCTCCTGAGTATGGCGATACCACATGTGTGACACATTTTTGCAGCCGAGGTGCACAAAGGGGCCCAAATTCCAATGAGTATCTTTAGAATTTCACAGGGCATTTTTTACGCATTTGGATTCCAAACTACATCTCACGCTTTAGGGCCCCTAAAATGCCAGGGCAGTATAAATACCCCACAAGTGACCCCATTTTGGAAAGAAGACTCCCCAAGGTAATCCGTGAGGGGCATGGCGAGTTCCTAGAATATATTTTTTTTGGCACAAGATAGCGGAAAATGATTTTTTTATTTTTTTTTCTCTTACAAAGTCTCATATTACACTAACCTAAATGGGGTCACATGTGGGGTATTTATACTGCCCTGGCATTTTAGGGGCCCTAAAGCGTGAGAAGAAGTCTGGAATCTAAATGTCAAAAAAAAATTACGCATTTGGATTCCGTGAGGGGTATGGTGAGTTCATGTGAGATTTTATTTTTTGTCACAAGTTAGTGGAATATGAGACTTTGTAAGAAAAAGCAAAAAACTAAAAAATCAATTTCCGCTAACTTGTGCCAAAAAAATAAAATCTTCTATGAACTCGCCATGCCCCTCAAAAGTGATCTTTTCAGCGCCGCAGTGATTTTACGGTGTTTTTGCAGTGATCAGAAAAAAAATATTCTGTCACTGCGGTGGGGCGGACTGAACGCAAGTGTGCACACAAAATCAGGCCTGATCGGGCGAACACTGCATTTTTTGTAGAGCCTATAGAACATGTCCTATTCTTGTCTGCAATTCCATGCGCGCGCGCGTTCATGCGAAATCTTGCCTCTCGTGAGATAACGCGTAGATGCGTCAACGAGGAATAACCCGGCCGCCCGCAGGATGCATCCCTGCATTAGGCGGTCGGGAGGCGGTTAATCAACATTTGGTGGAAACAGGTATATTGCACATCTCAATCAGTATTTTGTGGAATCAGGGATATCAAACCCCTTAATCACTATTTTGCAGAAGCAGGTATATCGCAGGCCTCAATCAATATTTGGTGGCAACAGGAATATCAATCTCCTTAATCAGTATTTTATGGAAGCAGGTATATCACACCCCTCCATGAGTATTTTGTGGAAGCAGGTGTATCACAGGCCTCAATCAATATTTGGTGAAAGCAGTTATAGCTCCCGCTTTAGTCAGTATTTTGTGGAAGAAGGTATATGAAACCCCTAATCAATATTTGGTGGAAGCAGGTATATCGCACCTCTTAATTAGTATTTTCTGAAGGCAGGTATATAGAACCCCCTTAATCAATATTTGGCTGAAGCAGGTATATTGCATGCCTCAATCTGTATTTTGTGGTAGTAGGGATATCAAACCACTTAATCAGTATTTTGTGGAAGCATGGATATCAAATCCTTTAATCAGCATTTTGCGGAAGCAGGTATATCGCACCCCTCAATCAGTATATTGTGGAAGGAGGTGTATCGCACCCCTTAATCAGTATTTTGTGGAAGCAGGTATATAGAACCCCATAATCAATATTTGGTGGAAGCAGGTATATTGCACCCCTCAATCTGTATTTTGTGGAAGCAGGTATATAGTAGTGATGAGCGGCAGGGGCAATATTCGAATTCGCGATATCTCGCGAATATTTGGGCGAATATTCGCCATATATTCGAGAATTCACGAATTCATGATCTCCAGGCATTATTTTCTTGATTGCATAAAATTCGCATAAAATATGTGCATGAAAAATTCGCATGAACTGTTATTTAAAAAAAATCAAATATTCGCAATTACGAATATATTTAGCGATATTCTAAATATTCACAAATTCTCAAAGTGCCGATATTCGCGATTAAAATTCGCAATTCGAATATTCGTGATCAACACTAGTATATAGAACCCCTTAATCCATATTTGGTAAAAGCAGGTATATCGCACCCCTCAATCAGTATTTTATGGAAGCAGGTATATCGCAGGCTTTAATCAACATTTGGTGGAAGCAGGTATTTTGCACATCTCAATCAGTATTTTGTGGAATCAGGGATATCAAACCTCTTAATCACTATTTTGCAGAAGCAGGTATATCGCAGGCCTCAATCAATATTTAGTGGAAACAGGAATATCAATCTCCTTAATCAGTATTTTGTGGAAGCAGGTATATCACACCCCTCCATGAGTATTTTATGGAAGCAGGTGTATCGCAGGCCTCAATCAATATTTGTTAAAGCAGTTATAGCTCCCGCTTTAGTCAGTATTTTGTGAAAGAAGGTATATGAAACCCCTAATCAATATTTGGTGGAAGCAGGTATATCGCACCTCTTAATCAGTACTTTCTGGAGGCAGGTATATAGAACCCTTAATCATTATTTGGATGAAGCAGGTATATCGCACACCTCAATCTGAATTTTGTGGTAGTAGGGATATCAAACCACTTAATCAGTATTTTGTGGAAGCAGGTATTTCAAACACCTAAATCTTTATTTTGTGGAATCAGGTGTATCGCAGGCATCAATCAATATTTGGTGGAAGCAGGTATATCGCACCCCTTAATCAGTATTTTGTGGAATGATGTTTATCACAGGCCTCAATCAATATTTGGTGAAAGCAAGTATATCAATCCCCTTTATCAGTATTTTGTGGAAGCAGATATATCGCACCCCTTAATCAGTATTTTTTGGAAACAGGTATATAGTACACCTTAATCAATATTTGGTGGAAGCAGGTATTTTGCACCCCTGAATCAGTATTTTTTGTTAGCAGGTATATAGAACTACTTAATCAATATTTGGTGGAAGCTGGTATATCACAACCCTCAATCTGTATTTTGTGGAAGCAGGTATATCGCAGGCCTCAATTAAGATTTGGTGGAAGCAGGTATATAACACCCCTCAATCAGTATTTTGTGGAAGCAGGTTCATTGAACCCTTTGTCAATCCGATCGAAGCGCTTGTGGACGGCTGTATTGGTGGGCCCCTACGTCATCCTACACAAATAGCCAGGTCTTAACCAACTTCCTGAATTCCAGGTAATCTGGTATAGTTCTAATATGTTCTGGGAGGGAGTTCCAGATCTTGGGGGCTAATACTGAGAAACGTCTGTCCCCCCTTGTCTTGAGGCGGGTTCTTGGCACCGACAAAAGGGAGGCTGAGGTGGATCTCAGTTCTCTAGGAGGATGGTAACGTGTTATCTTTTTTTGCAGATAAATGGGGCCTGTTAATCAATATTTGGTGGAAGCAGGTATATCGCACCACTCAATCTGTATTTTGTGGAAGCAGGATTATCGCAGGCCTCAATCAGTAATTGGTGGAGGCAGGTATATCGCAACCCTTAATTAGTATTTTGTGGAAGCAGGTATGTAAAACCCCTTAATCAGTATTTTGTGAAAGCAGGTGTATCGTAGGCCTCAATCAATATTTAGTGGAAGCAGGTATATCGCACCTCTCAATCAGTATTTCGTGGAAGCAGGTATAAAGAACCCCTTAATCAATATTTAGTGGAAGCAGGTATATCGCTCCCCTCAATCTGTATTTTGTGGAAGCAAGTAAATCAAATCCCTTAATCAGTATTTTGCAGAAGCAGTTATATCGCAGGCCTCAATCAATATTTGGTGGAAGCAGATACATCAATCCCCTTAATCAGTATTTTGTGGAAGCAGGTATATTGCACCCCTCCATGAGTATTTTGTGGAAGCAGTTGTATCGCAGGCCCCAATCAATATTTGGTGGAAGCAGATATATCGCACATTTCAATCAATATTTTTTGGAAGCAGGTATATAGAACTCCTTAATCAATATTTGGTGAAAGCAGGTATAGCCTCCTCTATAATCAGTAATTTATGGAAGAAGGTATATGAAACCCCTAATCAATATTTGGTGGAAACAGGTATATCGCACCCCTCAATCTGTATTTTGTGGAAGCAGGTATATCAAACCCCATAATCAGTATTTTGGGGAAACAGGTATATTGCACTTCTCAATTAGTATCTTGTGGAAGCAGGTGTATCGCAGTCCTCAACCATTATTTGGTGGAAGCAGCGCACCCCTCAATCTGTATTTTGTGGAAGCAGGTGTATCACAAACCTCAATCAAAATTTGGTGGAAGCAGTTATATCGCACCTTTCAATAAGTATTTTGTGGAAGCTGGTATATCAAACCCCTTAATCAGTATTTTTCAGAAACAGGTATATCTCACTTCTCAATCAGTGTTTTGTGGAAGCAGGTGTATCGCAGGCCTCAATCAGTATTTGATGGAAGCAGGTATATCGCACCCCTCAATCTGTATTTTGTGGAAGCAGGTGTATCGCAGGCCTCAATCAATATTTGATGGAAGCAGGTATATTGCACCCCTCAATCAGTATTTTGTGGAAGCAGGTGTATCGCAGTCCTCAACCATTATTTGGTGGAAGCAGCGCACCCCTCAATCTGTATTTTGTGGAAGCAGGTGTATCACAAACCTCAATCAAAATTTGGTGGAAGCAGTTATATCGCACCTTTCAATAAGTATTTTGTGGAAGCTGGTATATCAAACCCCTTAATCAGTATTTTTCAGAAACAGGTATATCTCACTTCTCAATCAGTGTTTTGTGGAAGCAGGTGTATCGCAGGCCTCAATCAGTATTTGATGGAAGCAGGTATATCGCACCCCTCAATCTGTATTTTGTGGAAGCAGGTGTATCGCAGGCCTCAATCAATATTTGATGGAAGCAGGTATATTGCACCCCTCAATCAGTATTTTGTGGAAGCAGGTGTATCGCAGTCCTCAATTAAAATTTGATGGAAACAGGTATATCGCACCCCTCAATCAGCATTTTGTGGAAGCAGGTGTATCGCAGGCCTCAATTAAAATTTGTTGAAGGCAGGTATATCGTACCTATTAATTAGTCTTTTGTGGAAGCAGGTATATAGAACCCTTTAATCAATATTTTGTGGAAGCAGGTAAATCGCCCCCCTCAATCTGTATTTTTTGGAAGCAGGGATATCAAACCACTTAATTAGAGATGTCCCGAACTACTTGCCGGCGAACAGTTCCTGGCGAACATCGCTTGTTCGCGTTCGCCGCTGCGGGCGAACATATGCGATGTTCGGTCCACCCCTACTCGTCATCATTGAGTAAACTTTGACCCTGTACCTCACAGTCAGCAGACACATTCCAGCCAATTAGCATCATACCCTCCCTCCCAGACCCTCCCACCTCCTGGACAGCATTCATTTTAGATTCATTCGGAAGCTGCATTCTTAGTGAGAGGAGGGACAGTGTAGCTGCTGCTGATTTATTAGGGAAATCGATAGCTAGGCTAGTGTATTTAGTGTCCACTACAGTCCTGAAAGACTTATCTGATCTCTACTGTAAGGACAGCACCCCAAAAAGCCTTTTTTAGTGGTAGAACATCAGCCAGTTTTTATCTTTTTTTCCTGTGTAATCTAATTGCAGTTGCCTGCCAGCGTGTGTGTCAGGCTCACAGCGTATACTGTGCCCACTTGCCCAGCGCCACCACTTATATCTGGTGTCACAGTAGCTTGCATTAAAAAAAAATAAAAATAAAAATTGACTGTAATTATAATAGCAGTCAGTTGCCTGCACGCGCGTGTGTGTTTCATGCCCTGCAAGTGCATAGTGTCACCAGCACAACTCATATCTGGTGTCACATTAGATAACATTTAAAGAAAAACAACAATTTTGACTGTGAATAAATAGCAGTCAGTTGCCTGCATGCACACGTCTGTGTGTTTCAGGCCCTGCAAGTGCAGAGTGTCACCAGCGCAACTTATATCTGGTGTCACCTTAGATTACATTTAAAGAAAAACAACAATTTTGACTGTGAAATAATAGCAGTCAGTTGCCTGCACGCGTGTGTGTGTTTCAGGCCCTGCAAGTGCATAGTGTCACCAGCGCAACTCATATCTGGTGTTACAGTAGATTACATAAAAAAAATATATATATTTTGACTGTGAATAAATAGCAGTCAGTTGCCTGCACGCGTGTGTGTGTTTCAGGCCCTGCAAGTGCATAGTGTCACCAGCGCAGCTCATATCTGGTGTTACAGTAGATTACATTTAAAAAAACGAAACAATTTTGACTGTGAATAAATAGCAGTCAGTTGCCTGCACGCGTGTGTGTGTTTCAGGCCCTGACAGTGCATAGTGTCACCAGCGCAACTCATATCTGGTGTCACAGTAGATTACATAAAAAAAAAATAATAACAATTTTGACTGTAATAGATTGAATAGCAGTTAGTTGTCTGTGTCAGGCCTACAGCGTCTACTCTGCCAATTTCTGCAAGTGCACAGTGCCACTCATATCTGGTGTCACAGTAGCTTGCACGCATAGTACAACTAAACTAATAAAAAAAAAATGACAGGCAGAGGCAGGCCACCCCGCAGGGGCTGTCGTGGTCGTGGTGCTGTGATTCCCTTTGGCCCTAGAATAATGCCTAGTGTTCAGAGGCCACGTACCCTGAACTCAAAAAGTTCTGAGGACATAGTTGACTGGCTAAAACAGGACATCCAATCTTCTACAGCTTCCGCTCTGAACCTTGACGCACCATCCTCCTCCAGCTCAGCTTCGGGCACCTCTCAAGTTACCACTCGCCCGCCTGCCGCCACCACCAACACTAGCACCACAGCTGCTTCACTTGATCTGTCAGAGGAGTTATTTACACATCAGTTGGAAGAAATGAGTGATGCGCAACCATTATTGCCAGAGGATGTAGATAACAGGGATATGTCTCAGTCAGGCAGCATTACACACATGGACGTACGGTGTGATGATGATGATGTTGTACCCGCTGCTGGTTCCTTTGCTGAGTTGTCAGATACAAGTGAAGCGGTTGATGATGATGATGTGTCCGTGGATGTCACGTGGGTGCCCGCTCGAAGAGAAGAAGAAGAGTGGGAAGTTCAGATGGGGAGACAGAGAGGAGGAGGAGACAAGTTGGAAGAAGGGGGAGGTCGTCGCAAGGAGCTAGTGGCACAGTCAGACAGCATGCATCGGCACCCGGGGTCAGCCAGACAGCACGCCGATCAACGCATGCTGTTGCCACCACCAGAATGACGTCATTGCAGAGATCAGCAGTGTGGCATTTTTTTTGTGTGTCTGCCTCTGACACCAACGATGCCATTTGCAACCTGTGCCAAAAGAAACTGAGTCATGGGAAGTCCAACACCCACCTAGGTACAACTGCTTTGCGAAGGCACATGATCTCAAATCACAAACGCCTATGGGATCAACACATGAGTACAAGCAGCACACAAACTCAAAGCCGCCATCCTCCTCCTGGTCCAGCATCTTCAGCCACGTCAACCACTGCTGTCCTCCTTGCCCCCTCTCAACCATCCGCCACTCCGTCTCTCGCCTTGAGCAGTTCCTGCTCATCTGCCCACAGTCAGGTGTCTGTCAAGGACATGTTTGAGCGTAAGAAGCCAATGTCACAAAGTCACCATCTGACCACTGATACCTGGTCTGCAAAGCACGGTCAGGGCAGGTATATCACCTACACTGCGCATTGGGTAAACCTGCTGACGGCTGCCAAGCATGTAATGCGTGGCTCTGCAGAGGAGTTGGTGACACCGCCACGACTTGCAGGCAGGCCTGCTGCCTCCTCCTCTACTCCTCCTACTCCATCCTCTTCGCTAACCTCCTCGGCTGAGTCCTCTTCTGCTGCTGCGTCTTGCTCCACATCAATGGCAACCCCCCAGCTCCCCAGGTGCTATTCCACATCCCGGATACGACAGTGTAACGCCGTCTTGGGGTTGACTTGCCTGAAAGCAGAGAGTCACACCGGACCAGCACTCCTGTCCGCCCTGAACAAACAGGTGGATCAGTGGCTGACTCCGCACCAACTGGAGATCGGCAAAGTGGTGTGTGACAACGGAAGCAATTTGTTGGCGGCATTGAATTTGGGCAAGTTGACACATGGGCCGTGCATGGCACATGTGTTGAATCTGATTGCACAACGCTTTGTGCATAAGTACCCAGGCTTACAGGAGGTCCTCAAGCAGGCCAGGAAGGTGTGTGGCCATTTCACTCATTCCTACATGGCCATGGCGCACTTTTCAGATATCCAGCGGCGAAACAACATGCCAGTGAGGCGCTTGATTTGCGACAGCTTGACACATTGGAATTCAACACTCCTAATGTTCGACCGCCTGCTCCAACAAGAAAAAGCCATCAACGAGTATTTGTATGACCGGGGTGCTAGGACAGCCTCTGCGGAGCTGGGAATTTTTTTGCCACGTTACTGGACGCTCATGCGCAATGCCTGTAGGCTCATGCATCCTTTTGAGGAGGTGACAAACCTAGTCAGTCGCATCGAAGGCACCATCAGCGACCTCATCCCATTTGTTTTCTTCCTGGAGCGTGCCCTGCGAAGAGTGCTGGATCAAGCCGTAGATGAGCGTGAAGAGGAAGAGTTGTGGTCACCATCACCACCAGAAACAGCCTTATCAGCATCGCTTGCTGGACCTGCGGCAACGCTGGAAGAGGAGTGTGAGGAAGAGGAGTCAGAGGAGGAAGACCAACCACAGCAGGCATCCCAGGGTGCTCGTTGTCACCTATCTGGTACTTGTGGTGTTGTACGTGGCTGGGGGAAGAACAGACTTTCAGTAAGATCACTGAGAACGAGGAACGGGACATGAGTAGCTTGGCATCCAACCTTGTGCAAATGGGATCTTTCATGCTGTCGTGCCTGTTAAGGGACCCTCGTATAAAAAGGCTGAAGGAGAACGACCTGTACTGGGTGGCCACGCTACTAGACCCCCGGTATAAGCAGAAAGTGCCTGAAATGTTACCGAATTACCGCAAGTCGGAAAGGATGCAGCAGTTCCAAAATAAATTAAAAAGTATGCTTTACACAGTGTATAAGGGTGATGTCACAGCACAACGGGAATCTAACAAGGGAAGAGGTGAAAGTAATCCTCCTCCTACCATGACCACGCCGGCAAGGACAGGACGCTTTACAGACGTGTTGTTGATGGAGGACATGCAGAGCTTTTTAAGTCCTATGCATGGCCACAGTCCTTCGGGGTCCACCCTCAGATCACAACTCGACCGACAGGTAGCAGACTACCTCGCCTTAACTGCAGATATCGACACTCTGAGGAGCGATGAACCCCTTGACTACTGGGTGTGCAGGCTTGACCTGTGGCCTGAGCTATCCCAATTTGCGATAGAACCTCTGGCCTGCCCCGCTTCAAGTGTTCTGTCAGAAAGGACCTTCAGTGCAGCAGGAGGTATTGTCACTGAGAAGAGAAGTCGCCTAGGTCAAAAAAGTCTAGATTACCTCACCTTTATTAAGATGAATGAGGCATGGAGCCCGAAGGGACTGACAGTGGGCGATACATTTGACTAATAAAGGCCTGGTTATGATGAGATGAGCTGCCTTGGGCTATAAAATGGTCCACACGCTGCTGTATTTTATCTCTGCATGCCGGATGACTTGCGTGACTTATCTGCCACCAACTAGGGTTCAAGCCAAAATGTTTTAGTGCACTTTCTGCCTGGAAAACATTAATTTTTCTGGCCGCTGCTACAGCAGCAGCTGCAACAATACCTAATTTTTCTGGCCTCTGGTGCTGCACTGTAGCTGCAAAAAAAAAAAAGGCACATACATGTGTCCATTCCCCTTCGTGATCGTTACCTTGTTGTGGTGAAGGGGCTTGCGTATCACAATGAAGCGACCACCTCTATGAGTGTGTTGGCAATGGCAATGTTGGCACACCCCAGATGATAAGGTCGTTTTCATTGTGAACAGACCAAAAGCGATCGGCTGGATAATTTTGCATAGAAAAAACATTAATTTTTTTGTGGTCATCTAAGGTGATCATTAAAGCCTACTAGGCCAACAATGGGCCCATACTGCAGAATCAGTCACTTAAAGGGTTTCTGTCACCCCACAAAACTCATTATTTTTTTTTTGGATAGTTAGATTCCTCATAGCGTGATATAGGAGAATATAATAGTCTTACTTACTTTCATGCGGCCGATTCTTTATAAAACAAAGTTTTATAATATGTAAATGAGGGCTCTACCAGCAAGTAGGGCGTCTACTTGCTGGTAGCCGCAGCAGAAAACCGCCCCCTCGCCGTGTTGATTGACAGGGCCAGCCATGATCTCCTCCTCCGGCCGGCCCTGTCAGTAATTCAAAAATCGCGCGCCTCTGGTCATTCGGCGCAGGCGCTCTGAGATGAGGAGGCTCGTCTCCTCAGCACTCCCTCAGTGCGCCTGTGCCGATGACATCACCGAAAGAGAAGACGTCATCGGCGCAGGCGCACTGAGGGAGTGCTGAGGAGACGAGCCTCCTTATCTGAGCGCCTGCGCCGAATGACCAGAGGCGCGCGATTTTTGAAATACTGACAGGGCCGGCCGGAGGAGTCCTGCGGTTTGTTCGGACTGGATAAGTGGGGCTCGTCAGTGCGGCGTCTCCCGTCACTGTATTCAATGACCGGGCTTACCTCTTCATGTGGATAATGTACTTTGTTCTTGCAGTGCGGGTACAGCACGTGGAACGTCCCGGTTAGTATGAAGGGCCGGCGTCTCACAATGCTATGCGTTGGTATCCGCGTCGGATACTTGCGGAGTAGCACTTACGTCACTTCCTGTGGATTCCGGTAGTGACGAATATTGCGTCCGATGATTCCAAGCTGCAATTTTCGAATATTTAGTGTTGCATATCAATGATTGAAAGGTGATCCGAGACCCTCCGATACCTGTGACGGGAGCCGATCTGAAATCAGCTCTTCAGATTTCAGATCGGCTCCCGTCACAGGTATCGGAGGGTCTCGGATCACTTTTCAATCATTGATATGCAACACTAAATATTCGAAAATTGCAGCTTGGAATCATCGGACGCAATATTCGTCACTACCGGAATCCACAGGAAGTGACGTAAGTGCTACTCCGCAAGTATCCGACGCGGATACCAACGCATAGCATTGTGAGACGCCGGCCCTTCATACTAACCGGGACGTTCCACGTGCTGTACCCGCACTGCAAGAACAAAGTACATTATCCACATGAAGAGGTAAGCCCGGTCATTGAATACAGTGACGGGAGACGCCGCACTGACGAGCCCCACTTATCCAGTCCGAACAAACCGCAGGACTGAAGTTATATACGAAGGGGAGGTAAGCGGCTGAAAAGCCGGCAAGTCCATCTCTATTCTATCAACAACACTGTATGTTACGGGACTAATACCTGATACACTAATACTGGTAGATTGCCGGAACTTGTGGAGTTATACTTACACTATTCCTATTTATTAGGGCCTCATTGGACTCCTATGGACATATAGGCCTTTATATCACTTTTGTCACAGGATTATTGGACATTGTATATCATTTAGTATAACCATTCACCCCATTGTGGCTGTATCATTGTATTTTATTGTACTATTTTATTGAATTGTATTATCAATTTTATATTGCTAGCTAATCATATCAATTTCTCAAATAAATGTGTGTCAATTGGTAGAGTGCTCGTCCACACACCTTTTTTTCCAGTTCTATTTTATCTTGAGAGGTAGGGTGTCCTCTCCCTGGACTTGTAGCACCATATCATAGGCTATATAGGAGAGCAGCCACCACCAATTTCAATCTTCTAGGTATATAGAATCCCTTAATCAATAATTGGTAAGAGCAGGTATATCGCACCCCTCAATCTGTATTTTGTGGAAGCAGGTATATCAAACCCCTTAATCAGTATTGTGCGGAAGCAGGTATATCGCACTTCTTAATTAGTATTTTGTGGAAGCAGGTGTATCGCAGTCCTCAACCATTATTTGGTGGAAGCAGGTATATCGCCCCCCTCAATCTGTATTTTGTGGAAGCAGGTGTATCACAGGCCTCAATCAATATTTGGTGAAAGCAGTTATATCGCCCCTTTAAATAATTATTTTGTGGAAGCAGGTATATCAAACCCCTTAATCAGTATTTTGTGGAAACAGGTATATCGCACTTCTTAATCAGTATTTTGTGGAAGCAGTTGTATCGCAGGCCTCAATCAGTATTTGCTGTAAGCAGGTATATCGCAACCCTCAATCAGTATTTTGTGGAAACAGGTATATTGCACCCCTCAATTAGTATTTTGTGGAAGCAGGTATATAGAACCTCTTAATCAATATTTGGTGGAAGCAGGTAAATCGCACCACTTAATCTGTATTTTGTGGAAGCAGTGATATCAAAGCCCTTAATCAATATTTTGCGGAATCAGGTATATCGCAGGCCTCAATCAATATTTGGTGGAAGCAGGTATATCGCACCCCTTAATCTGTATTTTGTGGAAGCAGGTATATCAAACCCCTTAATCAGTATTTTGCGGAAACAGGTATATCACTTCTCAATCAGTGTTTTGTGGAAGCAGGTGTATCGCAGGCCTCAATTAGTATTTGATGGAAGCAGGTACAGTACAGACCAAAAGTTTGGAAACACCTTCTCATTCAAAGAGTTTTCTTTATTTTCATGACTATGAAGGCATCAAAACTATGAATTAATACACGTGGAATTATATACATAACAAACAAGTGTGAAACAACTGAAAATATGTCATATTCTAGGTTCTTCAAAGTAGCCACCTTTTGCTTTGATTACTGCTTTGCACACTCTTGGCATTCTCTTGATGAGCTTCAAGAGGTATATTGCAGGCCTAAATCAATATTTGGTGGAAGCAGGAATATCAACCCCCTTAATCAGTATTTTGTGGAAGCAGGTGTATCACAGACCTCAACCAGTATTTAGTGGAAGTAGGTATATCACACCCCTCAATCTGTATTTTGTGGAAGCAGGTGTATCGCAGGCCTCAACCAGTATTTAGTGGAAGTAGGTATATCACACCCCTCAATCTGTATTTTGTGGAAGCAGGTGTATCGCAGGCCTCAATCAATATTTGGTGGAAGCAGGTGTATCGCAGGCCTCAATCAATATTTGGTGGAAGCAGGTATATCGCACCTTTCAATCTGTATTTTGTAGACCTAGGTATATAGAACCCCTTAATCTATATTTGGTGGAAGCAGGTATATTGCACCCCTCAATTAGTATTTTGTGGAAGCAGGTATATAGAACTCCTTAATCAATATTCGGTGGAAGCAGCTATATCGCACCACTCAATCAGAATTTTGTGAAAGCAGGTGTATCGCAGTGCTCAATCAATATTTGGTGGAAGCAGGTATTTTGCACCATTCAATTAGTATTTTATGGAAGCAGGTATATTGCACTCTTTAATCAGTATTTTGTGGAAGCTGGTATAAAGAACCCTTTAATCAATATTTAGTGGAAGCAGGTATATTGCACCACTCAATCAGTATTTTTTTGAAGCAGGTGTATCGCAGGACTCAATCAATATATGGTGGAAACAGGTATATCGCACCCCTTAATCAGTATTTTGTGGAGGCAGGTATATAGAACCCCTTAACCTCTTCAGGACACAAGGCATACTTGCTAAGGAGCATTTAAACTAGGAAAGGGGGGCAAAAGAGTGATAATCCAGCAGTCCGACTGCCCCCCGGAACAATGCCAGAAGATGCAAGTAGCACAAAGGTTAAGAAATGACAAGCTCAGATTCTTATCTACAAATGCTCGCAGTTTAGGGAATAAGATCAATGAACTTGAGGCTATAATGGCATCTAAGAATATAGATGTAGTGGCTGTTACTGAGACGTGGTTCAAGGGGAGTAATGACTGTTATATATCAATACCAGGGTTCTCTGTATACAGGAAAGACAGCGAAGGCAAGAAGGGGGGAGGGGTGGCCCTGTATGTGAAAGACAGCATGAAATCTTTTTTGATACAAGTTAGCGAGAACAATTTAGAGTCAGTTTGGGTTACCTTGCAGCTTGATAATCATAAGGTAACTCGTGTAGGTGTGATATATAGACCACCTAGCCAAGTCAAAGAAATAGATGATCTACTAGTTGAGGAAATAGCTAAAATGACATTGAAGGGGGAAGTTATCATTATGGGAGACTTCAATCTTCCTGATGTAAACTGGAAAACCAAAATAGCTAGTGGGATTATCTGTACAGCAAGTAGTTGAGGAGCCAACCCGGAAGGAGGCCATTTTAGATTTAGTATTCACAAATGGGAATTTGGTATATGATATTACTGTAGGGGAAAGCTTGGGATCTAGTGATCACCAGTCAGTGTGGTTTACTATAAGTACAGTGACTGAGTCACACCACACAAAAACAAAAGTTTTAGATTTAAAGAAAACTGACTTTTCTAAAATTAGATTAGTGGTATACGAGTCCCTATCAGATTGGAACAGTTTCATTGGAGTCCAGGAGAAATGGGACTACTTAAAAGAGGCACTATTGAAGGCAACAGAAAATTGCATTAGGCTTGTCAGTAAAAGAAAAAAAAGGAAGAGACCACTGTGGTACTCAGCAGAAGTGGCCAAAATCATTAAAAACAAAAAGATAGCATTTAGGAATTATAAAAAAAAAATAAACGAGGATGACAGGCTAATTTACAAGATTAGGCAGAGAGAGGCCAAACAAGTTATAAGAGCTTCTAAAGCACAGGCAGAAGAGAAATTAGCTCAGTCAGGGAAAAAAGGCGATAAGGCATTCTTCAGATACATAAATGAAAAAAGGAAACTAAAACAAGGAATTACAAAATTAAAAACAAAAGAAGGAAGGTATATGGAAGAAGATAAAGAACTAGCTGATTGCCTCAATGAATACTTCTGTTCAGTCTTTACGTAGGAAAATGAAGGAAAAGGACCTCAGTTAGGAAAGAAGACTAATGAATCTTGTGATGCATGTGTCTTTACAGAGGAACAGGTTCTAAGTCAGCTGTCTAAAATCAATACAAATAAGTCACAGGGGCCTGATGGGATACACCCAAAGCTATTAAAAGAGCTCAGCGGTGAACTAGCAAAACCATTAACAGATTTATTTAACCAATCACTGGCAACAGGAGTCGTCCCAGAAGATCGGAAATGAGCAAATGTTGTGCCGATTCACAAGAAAGGTAGTAGGGAGGAATCGGGCAACTATAGGCCAGTAAGCCTGACATCAATAGTGGGGAAATTAATGGAAACCATACTTAAGGAGAGGATTGTGGAACATCTAAAATCCCATGGATTGAAAGATGAAAAACAGCATGGGTTTACTTCAGGGAGATCATGTCAAACTAATCTTATTGATTTTTTTGATTGGGTGACTAAAACAATAGATGGCGGAGGTGCAGTAGACATCGCTTATCTAGACTTCAGTAAGGCTTTCGATACTGTCCCACACAGAGGGATTTTCAATAAATTGCAGTCTTTGGGCTTGGACTCCCAAATTGTTGAATGGATTAGGCAGTGGCTGAGGGAGAGGCAACAGAGGGTTGTAGTCAATGGAGTATATTCAGACCAAGGTCTTGTTACCAGTGGGGTACCTCAGGGATCTGTTCTGGGACCCATATTGTTTAATATCTTTATCAGCGAAATTGCAGAAGGCCTCGATGGTAAGGTGTGTCTTTTTGCTGATGACACAAAGATTTGTAACAGGGTTGATGTTCCTGGAGGGATACACCAAATGGAAAAGGATTTAGGAAAACTAGAGGAATGGTCAAAAATCTGGCAACTAAAATTTAATGTGGATAAGTGCAAAATAATGCACCTGGGGCGTAAAAACCCAAGAGCAGAATATAAAATCTGTGATAAATCCCTTTCCTCAGATACTGAGGTTAGGACTGTAGGGGTCATTATTTCAGAAGACTTAAAGGTAGGCAGACAATGTCATAGAGCAGCAGGAAATGCTAGCAGAATGCTTGGGTGTATAGGGAGAGGCATTACTAGTAGAAAGAGGGAGGTGCTCATGCCGCTCTACAGAGCACTAGTGAGACCACATTTGGAGTATTGTGCTCAGTACTGGAGACCATATCTCCAGAAGGATATTGATACTTTGGAGAGAGTTCAGAGAAGAGCTACTAAACTGGTACATGGATTGCAGGATAAAACTTACCAGGAAAGATTAAAGGACCTTAACATGTATAGCTTGGGAGAAAGACGAGACAGAGGGGATATGATAGAAACTTTTAAATACATAAAGGGAATCAACAAGGTAAAAGAGGAGAGAATATTTAAAAGAAGAAAAACTGCTACAAGAGGACATAGTTTTAAATTAGAGGGGCAAAGGTTTAAAAGTAATATCAGGAATTATTACTTTACTGAGAGAGTAGTGGATGCATGGAATAGCCTTCCTGCAGAAGTGGTAGCTGCAAATACAGTGAAGGAGTTTAAGCATGCATGGGATAGGCATAAGGCCATCCTTCATATAAGATAGGGCCAGGGGCTATCCATAGTACTCAGTATATTGGGCAGACTAGATGGGCCAAATGGTTCTTATCTGCCGACACATTCTATGTTTCTATGTTTCTATACGCCCTGATGTCCTGGTACTTAAGGACACAGGGCGTACGGGTACGTCCTGTGTATTTCCGATCACCGCCACCCAGTGGGCGGTGATCGGATCCCGGTGCCTGCTCAAATAATTGAGCAGGCACCTTGGCTAAATGAAAGGGGGGGTCCTGTGACCCCCCCCCGTGTCGGCAATCGCCGCAAACCACAGATAAACCATAAATAAAAAAAGTATACATATTAGGTATCGCCGCGTCCGTATCGACTGGCTCTATAAAAATATCACATAACCTAACCCCTCAGATGAACACCGTAAAAAATAAAAAATAAAAACTGTGCTAAATAAACCATTTTTTGTCACCTTACATCACAAAAAGTGTAATAGCAAGCAATCAAAAAGTCATATGCACCCCAAAATAGTGCCAATCAAACCGTCATCTCATCCCGCAAAAAAAAGAGACCCTACCTAAGATAATCGCCCAAAAACTGAAAAAACTATGGCTCTCAGAATATGGAGACACTAAAACATGATTATTTTGTTTTCTTTCAAAAATATTATTGTGTAAAACTAAAAAAGTATACATATTAGGTATCGCCGCGTCCGTATCAACCGGCTATGTAAAAATATCACATGACCTAACCCCTTAGATGAACACCGTAAAAAAATGTAAAATAAAAACTGTGCTAAATAAACCATTTTTTGTCACCTTACATAACAAAAAGTGTAATAGCAAGCGATCAAAAAGTCACACGCACCCCAAAATATTGCAAATAAAACCGTCATCTCATCCCGCAAAAATCATACCCTACCCAAGGTAATAGCCCAAAACTGAAAAAATTATGGCTCTCAGACTATGGAAACACTAAAACATGATTTTTTTTGCTTCAAAAATAAAATCATTGTGTAAAACTTACATAAATAACAAAAAAAATACATATTAGGTATCGCAGCGTCAGCAATAACTTGCTCTATAAAAATATCATATGACCTAAATCCCTCATTGAATACCGTAAAAAAATAAAAACGGTGTAAAAAAAGCAATTTTTTGTCACCTTACATCACAAAAAGTGTAATAGCAAGCGTTCAAAAAGTCAAATGCACCCCAAAATAGTGCCAATAAAACCGTCATCTCATCCCGGAAAAATCATACCCTAACCAAGGTAATAGCCCGAAAACTGAAAAAATTATGGCTCTCAGACTATGGAAACACTAAAACATGATTTTTTTTGTTTCAAAAAAGAAATCATTGTGTAAAACTTACATAAATAAAAAAAAGTATAGGTATCGCCGCATCCGTGACAACCTGGTCTATAAAAATATCACATTATCTAACCTGTCAGATGAATGTTGTAAATAACAAAAAATAAAAACGGCGCCAAAACAGCTATTTCTTGTTACCTTGCCTCACAAAAAGTGTAATATAGAGCAACCAAAAACCATTTGTACCCTAAACTTGTACCAACAATTCTGCCACCCTATCCCGTAGTTTCTAAAATGGGGTCACTTTTTTGGAGTTTCTACTCTAGGGGTGCATCAGGGCGGCTTCAAATGGGACATGGTGTCAAAAAAAACAGTTGACAAAACTTGCCTTCCAAAAACCGTATGGCATTCCTTTCCTTTTGCGCCCTGCCGTGTGCCCGTACAGCGGTTTACAACCACATATAGGGTGTTTCTGTAAACTACAAAATCAGGGCCATAAATATTGAGTTTGGTTTGGCTGTTAACCCTTGCTTTGTAATTGGAAAAAAAATATTAAAATGGAAAATCTGCCAAAAAAGTGAAATTTTGAAATTGTATATCTATTTTCCATTAAATCTTGTGGAACACCTAAAGGGTTAAAGACGTTTGTAAAATCAGTTTTTAATACCTTGAGGGGTGTAGTTTCTTAGATGGGGTCACTTTTATGGAGTTTCTACTCTAGGGGTGCATCAGGGGGGCTTCAAATGGGACATGGTGACAAAAAAAACAGTCTAGCAAAACCTGGCTTCCAAAAACCGTATGGCATTCCCTTCCTTCTGCACCCTGCTGTGTGCCCGTACAGCGGTTTACGACCACATATGGGGTGTTTCTGTAAACTACAGAATCAGGGCCATAAATATTGTTTGATTTGGCTGTTAACCCTTGCTTTGTAACTGGAAAAAAATTATTAAAATGGAAAATCTGACAAAAAAGTGAAATTTTGAAATTTTTTCTCTACTTTCCATTAATTTTTGTGGAACACCTAAAGGGTTAACAAAGTTTGTAAAATCATCTTTGAATACCTTGAGGGGTGTAGTATATAGAATGAGGTCATTTTTGGGTGGTTTCTATTATGTAAGCCTCACAAAGTGACTTCAGACCTGAACTGGTCCCTAAAAATTGGGTTTTTGAAAATTTCAGAAATATTTCAAGATTTGCTTCTAAACTTCTAAAGCTTTGTAACATCCCCAAAAAGTATTTGATGGAAGTAGGTATATCGCACCCCTCAATTTGTATTTTGCAGGAAGCAGGTGTATCTTAGGCCTCAATCAATATTTGGTGGAAGCAGGTATATTACACCTTTTAATCAGTGTTTTGTGGAACCAGATATATTGTACCCCTCAATCAGTTTTTTGTGGAAGCAGGTATATCGCACCCCTTAATCAATATTTGGTGGAAGCAGGTATATCGCACCCCTTAATCTCTATTTTGTGGAAGCAGGTATATCAAACCCCGTAATCAGTATTTTGCGGAAGAAGGTATATCTCACTTCTCAATCAGTGTTTTGTGGAAGCAGGTGTATCGCAGGCCTCAATCAGTATTTGATGGAAGCAGGTATATCGCACCCCTCAATCTGTATTTTGCGGAAGCTGGTGTATCACAGGCCTCAATCAATATTTGGTGGAAGCAGGTATATTAGACCTTTTAATTAGTATTTTGTGGAACCAGGTATATCGCACTCCTCATTTAGTATTTTGTGGAAGTAGGTATTAAGAACCCCTCAATCAGTATTTTGTGGAAGCAGGTATATCGCATCCCTTAATCAATATTTTGTGGAAGCAGGTATATCGCACTCCTCATTTAGTATTTTGTGGAAGTAGGTATTAAGAATCCCTTAATCAATATTTAGTGGAAGCAGGTATATCAAACCCCTTAATCAGTATTTTGCGGAAGAAGGTATATCTCACTTCCCACTCAGTGTTTTGTGGAAGCAGGTGTATCGCAGGCCTCAATCAGTATTTGATGGAAGCAGGTATATCGCACCCCTCAATCTGTATTTTGCGGAAGCTGGTGTATCACAGGCCTCAATCAATATTTGGTGGAAGCAGGTATATTAGACCTTTTAATTAGTATTTTGTGGAACCAGGTATATCGCACTCCTCATTTAGTATTTTGTGGAAGTAGGTATTAAGAACCCCTCAATCAGTATTTTGTGGAAGCAGGTATATCGCATCCCTTAATCAATATTTTGTGGAAGCAGGTATATCGCACTCCTCATTTAGTATTTTGTGGAAGTAGGTATTAAGAATCCCTTAATAAATATTTAGTGGAAGCAGGTATATCGCTCCCCTCAATCTGCATTTTGTGGAAGCAGGTAAATCAAACCCCTTAATCAGTGTTTTGCTGATGCAGGTATATCGCAGGCCTCAATCAATAATTGGTAGAAGCAGGAATATCAATCCCCTTAATCAGTATTTTGTGGAAGCAGGTGTATTCCATGCCTCAATCAATATTTGGTGGAAGCAGGTATATCAATCCCCTTAATCAGTATTTTGCGGAAGCAGGTATATCGCACTTCTCAATCAGTATTTTGTTGAAGCAGGTGTATCGCACCCCTCAATCAGTATTTTGTGGAAGCAGGTATATTACACTCCTCAATCAGGATCTTGTGGAAATAGGTATAAAGAATCCCTTAATCAATATTTAGTGGAAGCAGGTATATTGCTCTCCTCAATCTGTATTTTGTAGAAGCAGGTAAATCAAACATCTTAATTATTTTTTTCCGGAAGCAGGTATATCGCAGGCCTAAATCAATATTTGGTGGAAGCAGGAATATCAATCCCCTTAATCAGTATTTTGTGGAAGCAGGTGTATCGCAGGCCTCAACCAGTATTTAGTGGAAGTAGGTATATCACAACCCTCATACCTGCTTCCACAAAATACAGATTATCGCAGGCCTCAATCAATATTTGGTGGAAGCAGGTATATCGCACCTTTCAATCTGTATTTTGTGGACCTAGGTATATAGAACCCCTTAATCAATATTCGGTGGAAGCAGCTATATCGCACCACTTAATCAGTATTTTGTGAAAGCAGGTGTATCGCAGTGCTCAATCAATATTTGGTGGAAGCAGGTATTTTTCACCTTTCAATCAGTATTTTATGGAAGCAGGTATATTGCATTCTTCAATAAGTATTTTGTGGAAGCTGGTATAAAGAACCCCTTAATCATTATTTTGTGGAGGCAGATATATTGCACCTCTCAATCAGTATTTTTTGGAAACAGGTATATAGAACCCTTTAATCAATATTTAGTGGAAGCAGGCAGGGCCGATCCTACACGGGGTGGCAATACAGATGCCTGTGCTGCGGCAGAGGAGGGAGAGGTGTGTCCCCTCCTGTTCCTCTGATAGGCTGCCGGCTTAGTGCTGGCAGCCTATCAGAGGCCGGTGCAGGCGGCGCGATGACGTCATCGCGTCGCCTGAGCCGTATAGCGAGGGACACAGACGGAAGAGGCGGCCTGCATCGCATCGCATTGCTGGAGGTAAGTATAAGTGTATTATTTTTTTTTTTTTTTTTATATAGGTACAATACTGGGCTGGCACATGATAAGGGGGGCTACTGGGCTGGCACATAAGGGGGGACTACTGGGCTGGGCTGGCACATGATAAGGGGGGCTACTGGGCTGGCACATGATAAGGGGGGACTACTGGGCTGGCACATGATAAGGGGGGACTACTGGGCTGGCACATGATAAGGGGGGACTACTGGGCTGGCACATGATAAGGGGGGCTACTGGCACATGATATGGGGGGCTACTGGCACATGATATGGGGGCACTCTGGCTACTGGCACATGATATGGGGGCACTCTGGCTACTGGCACATGATAATGGGGGGGATCTGGCTACTGGCACATGATATGGGGGGGCTCTGGCTACTGGCACATGATAAGGGGGGGCTCTGGCTACTGGCACATGATATGGGGGGCTACTGGCACATGATAAGGGGGGCTACTGGCACATGATAAGGGGGCTACTGGCACATAGGGGGGCTACTGGCACATAAGGGGGGCTACTGGCACATGATATGGGGGGGCTCTGGCTACTGGCATATGATATGGGGGGCTCTGGCTACTGGCACATGATGGTGGGGGGGCTCTTATTTCTGGCACATGATTGGGGGCACTCTGGCTACTGGCACATGATATGGGGGGCTCTGGCTACTGACACATGATATGGGGGGGCTCTGGCTACTGACATGATATGGGGGGGCTCTGGCTACTGGCACATGATGGTGGGGGGGCTCTTATTACTGCCACATGATTGGGGGCATCTATGGGGGCACATCTTACTGCAGATTATTGGGGGGCACTATAGGGGCATCTACTGAGGCTAAAAAAGAAGATATTTTATATGGGGGCTCTGTATAGGGGCATTTTATACTGGGACACATTATGGTGGGTACTATGGGGAAGGGGGGGGCACTATGGGGGTCATCTACGGGGGCACTGAGAAGGGGTATTTTATATTGGCACATTATGGGAACATTAGCTCAACTGGGGGCATTACAAATGTTTTGCATATTATAAGGAGAATTATTACTACTGGGGGGGCATTATGGTGGGCTTTATTACTCCCCCATGGTATGACCCCCTAGTAGCAGCACCAGCCTCTCCCTGCTCTGCTATCCCTCTGCCCTTTCTCCAAATCCTTATTATGAAATCTTTCTCATTAGGTTAAAGCACAACATCAGCTCCGCCGAGCCCCCGGCCAAAGTGTTGAAGTGGCGTCCGAGATCCCCAAGGGCCAAGTCAAGTAACTGTAAGTTTTTATGGGGGTTCTACAAAAGAGCTATCGTGGGGCAAAGTTCATATTCGTGTTTACACACGTGTTTTAAAATGAATGCTTTCTCCTATTATAAACAAGTAAATAATGACGCAATGCTGTGGGGCTGGTGTGCAACTTTTTCCGGGGCTGGTTTTTATCCCCAGTCCGGCCCTGGCCGAGCGAGCCGCCGGGACTTTTTTTTTTTGACTTTTTTTTTTTTTTAAGCCGAGCAGCCGAGCCGCCGATTCGTGGGGCTGAAGTTGGGGGCTGAAGTTGTTGCCATAGAAACATTGTAAAGGGGAGGAGTTAGTAAGATAACCACGCCCATGTGGGGGCGCCAGAAATATTTCTGCACCCAGGCGCCTGTGACCCTAGGATCGGCCCTGGAAGCAGGTATATCGCACCACTCAATCAGTATTTTTTTTGAAGCAGGTGTATCGCAGGCCTCAATCAATATATGGTGGAAGCAGGTATATCACACCCTTTAATCAGTATTTTGTGGAGGCAGGTATATAGAACCCCTTAACCTCTTCAGGACACAAGGCGTACTGGTACGCCCTGATGTCCTGGTACTTAAGGACACAGGGCGTACGGGTACGTCCTGTGTATTTCCGATCACCGCCGCCCAGCGGGCGGTGATCGGATCCCGGTGCCTGCTCAAATAGTTTAGCAGGCACCTTGGCTAAATGCAAGGGGGGGTCCCGTGACCCACCCGTGTCGGCAATCGCCGCAAACCACAGGTCAATTCATACCTGCGGTTTGCTGCTTTACCTGCGGTTTGCGGCGGCGATCGGCGGTGCCATCAGGTCCCTATGTGGCTGTAGGGGGGACCCGATGGCATGGAAGGCAGCGCGATGCCTAAGGAAGCCCCCTGGATCCCATAGGCCGGAAGCTGTATGAGTAATACACACAGTATTACTCATACAGCCAATGCATTCCAATATGGAATGCATTGTAAAGGATTAGACCCCCAAAAGTCCCAAAGTGGGACAAAAAATAAAGTGAAAAAAAAGGTTGAAAAAATAAAGTTTTCCCCAATTTTTTTTTTTTAGTTTCATGTAAAAATAAACAAAAACATAATTTTCCCCAAATAAAGTTTAAAAAATTGGTAAATAATAGGGGGGAAAAAAAAGTATACATATTAGGTATCGCCGCATCCGTATCGACCGGCTCTAAAAATATATCACATGACCCAACCCCTCAGATGAACACCGTAAAAAATAAAAAATAAAAACTGTACTAAAATTAACAATTTTTTTGTCACCTTACATCACAAAAAGTACAACAGCAAGCGATCAAAAAGGTGATTGCCCACCAAAATAGTACCAATCTAACCATCACCTGATCCTGCAAAAAATGAGCCCCTACCTGAGACAATCGCCCAAAAAATAAAAAAACTATGGCTCAGAATATGGAGATAGTAAAACATAATTTTCTTTGTTTTAAAAAAGCTGTTATTATGTAAAACTTATATAAATAAAAAAAAGTATACATATTAGGTATCGCCGCGTCCGTATCGACCGGCTCTATAAAAATATCACATAACCTAACCCCTCAGATGAACACCGTAAAAAATAAAAAATAAAAACTGTGCTAAATAAACCATTTTTTGTCACCTTACATCACAAAAAGTGTAATAGCAAGCGATCAAAAAGTCATATGCACCCCAAAATAGTGCCAATCAAACCATCATCTCATCCCGCAAAAAATGAGACCCTACCTAAGATAATCGCCCAAAAACTGAAAAAACTATGGCTCTCAGAATATGGAGACACTAAAACATGATTATTTTTTTTTCTTTCAAAAATATTATTGTGTAAAACTGTAAAAAAGTATACATATTAGGTATCGCCGCGTCCGTATCAACCGGCTATGTAAAAATATCACATGACCTAACCCCTTAGATGAACACCGTAAAAAAATGTAAAATAAAAACTTTGCTAAATAAACCATTTTTTGTCACCTTACATCACAAAAAGTGTAATAGCAAGCGTTCAAAAAGTCACACGCACCACAAAATATTGCAAATAAAACCGTCATCTCATCCTGGAAAAATCATACCCTACCCAAGGTAATCGCCCAAAAACAGAAAAAATTATGGCTCTCAGACTATGGAAACACTAAAACATGATTTTTTTTGTTTCAAAAAAGAAATCATTGTGTAAAACTTACATAAATAAAAAAAAGTAAACATATTAGGTATCGCCGCATCCGTGAAAACCTGATCTATAAAAATATCACATTTTCTAACCTGTCAGATAAATGTTGTAAATAACAAAAAATAAAAACGGCGCCAAAACAGCTATTTCTTGTTACCTTGCCTCACAAAAAGTGTAATATAGAGCAACCAAAAACCATTTGTACCCTAAACTTGTACCAACAATTCTGCCACCCTATCCCGTAGTTTCTAAAATGGGGTCACTTTTTTGGAGTTTCTACTCTAGGGGTGCATCAGGGGGGCTTGAAATGGGACATAGTGTCAAAAAAAACTGTCCAACAAAATCGGCCTTTCAAAAAAGTATGGCATTCCTTTCCTTCTGCACCCTGCCGTGTGCCCGTACAGCAGTTTATGACCACATATGGGGTGTTTCTGTAAACTACAGAATCAGGGGCATAAATATTAAGTTTTGTTTGGCTGGTAACCCTTGCTTTGTTACTGGGAAAAATGGATTAAAATGGAAAATTTGCCAAAAAATTGAAATTCTGAAATTTGATCTCAATTTGCCAATAACTCTTGTGGAACACCTAAAGGGTTGACGATGTTTGTAAAATCAGTTTTGAATACCTTGAGGGGTGTAGTTTCTTAGATGGGGTCACTTTTTTGGAGTTTCTACTCTAGGGGTGCTTCAGGGGGGCTTCAAATGGGACATGGTGTAAAAAAAAACAGTTTAGCAAAACCTGCCTTCCAAAAACCGTATGGCATTCCTTTCCTTCTGCGCCCTGCCGTGTGCCCGTACAGCGGTTTACGACCACATATGGAGTGTTTCTGTAAACTACAGAATCAGGGCCATAAATTTTGAGTTTGGTTTGGCTGTTAACCCTTGCTTTGTAATTGGAAAAAAAATTATTAAAATGGAAAATCTGCCAAAAAAGTGAAATTTTGAAATTGTATATCTATTTTCCATGAAATCTTGTGGAACACCTAAAGGGTTAAAGACGTTTGTAAAATTAGTTTTGAATACCTTGAGGGGTGTAGTTTATAGAATGGGGTCATTTTTGGGTGGTTTCTGTGGCAAAACCAACCTCGCCGCAGTGTTTTGGAGGGGGCTGTTTGCCAGCCTCCTGCCCCAGGATTATGGCCCATACTAACTTTGAAGGAGAAGACAGACCGGCCGCACAGCTTAAATCTGTGGAACTGTTTTGGGCAGGAAAGCCATGCTTGCAGCCGGCCAAATGTGACTTCCATGGAATTCGGGAACCCCTGCTCGGATCTGGGTGATTTTTGGATATGTTGTTCACCCAGATCAGAGCTATCCATGGATGTAAACATTATGGGGGTATGTGGGGTTTTGGGGTGTTTTCTGTGTTTTGGGGAAAAATGTGTGTTTTATGTCTGTGAGTGATTAAGTTAGCCCATTATGTTTGGTAATTGTATTTTGTTGATTGCGTCTCAGACAGAGGGAAGGGGATTTTGTGTACAATTGCTGGGATGGTTTGAATACTGTAAATGCATGTGATTGGCTGTTTTTACAAAACCCTGTGGGTGGTAACCTTGTTGGAGGATGTGTGTAAATCAATGTTTGTGTGTTCAAATAAAGAGAGTTCCTGTTTTTATACCTTCATGAAGTTTTGGCTCATGTTTGGGGAATGGGATAACTACACTCTTGGGGATTGCTATATCACAATACTCCCCTGAGTATAAGCTCTTGTAAGAGCTTGTTCATGGTTCCTGCTCTCTGCATTTAGGAGAGGTTCACCCACTGGAGCCTGGAGCCTTGTCGTAGGTCCAGGGTGGGTAGGAGATGGCGAGACCTCCACCAAGCTTCGGCGGTTCGTGGGGTCTGCAGTGCTGACAGTGTCAAGTGGAGTGCTTGGAGTCCTCTGGAAGTACTAGGAGCACCTATCAACGGAGGTACCCGGTCGGGGTGCTAGGCCTTCTGTTACAGTTTCTATTATGTAAGCCTCACAAAGTGACTTCAGACCTGAACTGGTCCCTAAAAATTGGGTTTTTGAAAATTTCAGAAGAATTTCAAGATTTGCTTCTAAACTTCTAAGCCTTGTAACATCCCCAAAAAGTATTTGATGGAAGCAGGTATATCGCACCCCTCAATCTGTATTTTGCAGGAAGCAGGTGTATCGTAGGCCTCAATCAATATTTGGTGGAAGCAGGTATATTACACCTTTTAATCAGTGTTTTGTGGAACCAAGTATATTGTACCCCTCAATCAGTATTTTGTGGAACCAGGTATATCGCACCCCTTAATCAATATTTGGTGGAAGCAGGTATATCGCACCCCTTAATCAATATTTTGTGGAAGCAGGTATATCAAACCCCTTAATCAGTATTTTGCGGAAGAAGGTATATCTCACTTCCCACTCAGTGTTTTGTGGAAGCAGGTGTATCGCAGGCCTCAATCAGTATTTGATGGAAGCAGGTATATCGCACCCCTCAATCTGTATTTTGCGGAAGCAGGTGTATCGCAGGCCTCAATCAATATTTGGTGGAAGCAGGTATATTAGACCTTTTAATTAGTATTTTGTGGAACCAGGTATATTGTACCCCTCAATCAGTATTTTGTGGAAGCAGGTATATTGCATCCCTTAATCAATATTTTGTGGAAGCAGGTATATCGCACTCCTCAATTAGTATTTTGTGGAAGTAGGTATTAAGAATCCCTTAATCAATATTTAGTGGAAGCAGGTATATCGCTCCCCTCAATCTGCATTTTGTGGAAGCAGGTAAATCAAACCCCTTAATCAGTGTTTTGCTAATGCAGGTATATCGCAGGCCTCAATCAATAATTGGTAGAAGCAGGAATATCAATCCCCTTAATCAGTATTTTGTGGAAGCAGGTGTATTCCATGCCTCAATCAATATTTGGTGGAAGCAGGTATATCAATCCACTTAATCAGTATTTTGCGGAAGCAGGTATTTCGCACTTCTCAATCAGTATTTTGTTGAAGCAGGTGTATCGCAGGCCTCAATCATTACTTGGTGGAAGTAGGTATATTGCACCCCTCAATCTGTATTTTGTGGACCCAGGTATATAGAACCCCTCAATAAATTTTTGGTGGAAGCAGGTATATCGCACCTTTCAATCAGTATTTTGTGTTAGCAGGTACATAGAACCCCTTAATCAATATTTGGTGGAAGTAGTTATATTGCAACAGTCAATCATTATTTTGTGGTAGCAGGTATTTAGAACCCCTTAATCAATATTCGTTGGAAGCAGGTATATCGCACCCCTCAATCAGTATTTTGTGGAAGCAGGTATATCACACTCCTCAATCAGGATCTTGTGGAAATAGGTATAAAGAACCCCTTAATCAATATTTAGTGGAAGTAGGTATATCTCTCTCCTCAATCTGTATTTTGTAGAAGCAGGTAAATCAAACATCTTAATTTTTTTTTTCCGGAAGCAGGTATATCGCAGGCCTAAATCAATATTTGGTGGAAGCAGGAATATCAATCCCCTTAATCAGTATTTTGTGGAAGCAGGTGTATCACAGGCCTCAACCAGTATTTAGTGGAAGTAGGTGTATCACACCCCTCAATCTGTATTTTGTGGAAGCAGGTGTATCGCAGGCCTCAATCAATATTTGGTGGAAGCAGGTATATTGCACCTTTCAATCTGTATTTTGTGGACCTAGGTATATAGAACCCCTTAATCTATATTTGGTGGAAGCAGGTATATTGCACCCCTCAATCTATATTTGGTGGAAGCAGGTATATTGCACCCCTAAATTAGTATTTTGTGGAAGCAGGTATATAGATCTCCTTAATCAATATTCGTTGAAGCA
Source organism: Bufo bufo (assembly GCF_905171765.1). Classification (NCBI taxonomy): domain Eukaryota; kingdom Metazoa; phylum Chordata; class Amphibia; order Anura; family Bufonidae; genus Bufo; species Bufo bufo. The sequence continues at coordinate 429,933,168 of NC_053392.1, read as the reverse complement.
GCTATATCGCACCACTCAATCAGTATTTTGCGAAAGCAGGTGTATCGCAATGCTCAATCAATATTTGGTGGAAGCAGGTATTTTGCACCTTTTAATCAGTATTTTATGGAAGCAGGAATATTGCACTCTTCAATCAGTATTTTGTGGAAGCTAGTATAAAGAACCCCTTAATCATTATTTTGTGGAAGCAGATATATTGCATCTCTCAATCAGTATTTTCTGGAAACAGGTATATAGAACCCTTTAATCAATATTTAGTGGAAGCAGGTATATCGCACCACTCAATCTGTATTTTTTTGAAGCAGGTGTATCGCAGGCCTCAATCAATGTATGGTGGAAGCAGGTATATCGCACCCCTTAATCAGTATTTTGTGTAGGCAGGTATATAGAACCCCTTAACCTCTTCAGGACACAAGGCGTACCGGTATGTCCTGATGTCCTGGTACTTAAGGACACAGGGCGTACGGGTACGTCCTGAGTATTTCTGATCACCGCCGCCCAGCAGGCGGTGATCGGATCCCGGTGCCTGCTCAAATAGTTGAGCAGGCACCTTGTCTAAATGCAAGGGGGGGTCCCGTGACCCCCCGTGTCGGCAATCGTTTCATACCTGCGGTTTGCTGCTTTACCTGCGGTTTGCGGCGGCGATCGGCGGTGCAATCGGGTCCCTATGTGGCTGTAGGGGGGACCCGATGGCATGGAAGGCAGCGTGATGTCTAAGTGTTGCAACTTGGCTGTTTAGAGACTCGATTTGCGATTCCAAACGGGTAATTTGCTCACATCTTAAACAAAGATATACACCCTCGAACGGCTCTTCCAGGACTGCATACATCATGCAATCTGTATTTTGTGGAAGCAGGGATATAGAACCCCTTAATCAATATTTGGTGGAAGCAGGTATTTCGCACCCCTCAATCAGTATTTTGTGGAAGCAGGTATATCGCAGACTTTAATCAATATTTGGTGGAAGAAGGTATATAGCACCACTAAATCAGTATTTTGTGGAAGCAGGCATATTAAACCCCTTTAATCAGCATAATGTGAAAGGAGGTATATTGCACCCCTCAATAATTTTTTTGGAGGGCAACAGATATATCACACCCGTTGCAAATAGTTGTTCCAATAGTGCTTGTCCCTATATATACCTGCATTATCGCAGCAGAACCCCACACATTTTCTGCACAATACAAATATACTATATTTTTTCTATGTTAGAAAGTATATTATAGGTATATAACACCCCTCAATCATTTTTTTTTAGGGCAACAGGTATATCACACCAGTTGCAATTAGTTATTCCAATAGCGTTTGTCCCTCTATATAGCTGCAGTATTGCAGCAGAATCGCACACAACTGCTTCACAAAACATTGCCATATGTTCGCATGTTCGGCGAATCGCGAACGTGTAACGTTCGCCCCGAAACGACCGCTGGCCGAACCGCAAGGCTATCTCTAGTGATCATGGCCATTTGCCGAATCTGTGGGCAGATGGTGAAGCGTGGGAAGGATGCCAATGTTGGCACCACGGCCCTGCGTCAACATATGCAGCGTCACTATAAAATGGCCTAGGAGAACCGTGGCTCCAATGTGGTAGTCCAGCTTGCTGCAGCAACCTCTGCATCACTCAGTGGAACGCACCCAATTTCAGGCTGTCAAGGCTTCACCACCTCAGCCAAAGGGAGCTGTCTGTCCTTCCCATCATCTACCTGTCATGATGCTCCTGCTCCTCAACCTTCCTACTCCTCGTCAGTCATTCTGTCAGCAATCGATCGCCGAACCAATTTCCAAGAGACAACAATATGTGTGCACTTATCTAACAGCGCAGAAGCTGAACGTGCTCCTGGCCAAGTTGCTGGTGCTGCCGTCCCTCCCTTTTCAAGTGGTGGACTCTGCACCTTTCAGAGAACTGATTGCTTGTGCCAAGCTGAGGTTGAGAGTCCCAAGCCGTCATTTATTTGAAAAAAAGGCAGTACCAGCCGTGAACAAATATGTAGAACAGAAGGTGGGCCAGTCCTTAAGTCTGTCGGTGTCTGCCAAAGTGCACAGCAGCGCCGATGTGTGCAGCTATAACTACGGTCAAGGACAATATATTTTTTTTATGGCCCACTGGGTAAATGTGGTTCCTGCCCAGCCAAACCAGCAACTTGGCCAGGCGATGCCGCTTCCACCTCCACGTTCTCACGCTGTTGGTTCTGTGACAATGTTTGCCTCTGCCTCCTCACCCTCTACTGCAGGGACAATTCACAGTGCTCCTCTAGCATACCATATGTGCAGGGCATGGCAGTGTCAGACTGTTCTCATTTGCCTGGGCAAATGGAGTCACACAGGGGAGGAACTGCTCCATGTCCTTCATCTAGAAATCGAATCCTGGCTTTCTTCACGTCAACTCAAAATCGGAAACCATGGTGACTGAAGAGAAATGTGACTCCATCTTGTCTTCTCTAAATATGTAAAGAATTGTTATAACATCTCACCCACGCACTGTTTCACCTACCCCCGCTGTGAGTTTAGTTTCGCTTATCTGTCCCTGGACAGATTCTGGGAATCACCCAGTACGTTTTTGCCTTATTCAGGGTCATTTGGCACAAATGCGTACATTCTTATATGTGACTAATTAAAACCTATTCCTTTGGCTTACTGCACGTACACATACCATATAAAGATGTTCCGGTAGTATCTGTATGAGCACCAATGTTTATCTTTATGATTGGTTTGAACGCTGTTGTTATGCAAACTTTTCTACTGCCTATATAAGGCCACGCTATGGCACAATAAAGTTAGAGTATTTCTCAGTGATACCTGTGTGTGTCTGTTATTGTCCACTGAGAAACTTCTCTCCTGACGTCAGTGACATCAAACCAAGGTGGTCGTAGAGGTCCAAAAAGGTCCAAATCCTTTCAGTTTGGGGGCTTCGACCGGGATAGAGAAGGCGTGTCCGGTAAGAGAGACATCCCTTTTGTCCACTGCCCGGTTCGAGGGCACTGGCCACATCTCTACCCGTGAGTTTTTATTATGTATCCGGGATACATTGTTAAGCCTTAAAAATAGACTATGGGAGTTTATAATAAGTACTTGGAGTACTTTCATGAATAAGGCCAGCACTTGGAGCGCCACGCACGGCATAGAGTCTCAGGGAGATCTATCCGTAAGTTGTTTTGTGTCAGGGACACACCATAGGATCTCAGGGAGATCTATTAACTTTATCTAACTGTCGACAGAGATTTTTTAGTACCAGGGGTACATGTAAGAGAACAGTCTCAGGGAGACTGACCTACCTTGGTTTGATCCATATAGATAAGATTACTATTACTATAAAGTAATAAGATCAATTATTGATTATCTATCTTGTTTTGTGGAGGTCTTGTCTGGGTGGTAAGTGTACAGACATACCTCCTTGTTACTATTGCTGTGTATTGTCATATATTATTATGGGTGGACAAGGTTCAAAAGTGGAGTTTCCTCCTCTAAATATAGGAGAAACATGTAAAGAATATGTTGCAAGGGTTAGTCCCACAAATTACTACCTCATCAATCCGTGGGTAGATAACTTGGCAGGATGGACAGAGTTTATGGACACATGTAGTCCATTTCCACGTGACGGGGACAATAGTCCCTATCACATGGATATGGTCAAAGGACTGTGTTTGGGAGACAAAGTCGCCTGGCCACACTTTGACCCAGACCCACGGTGGGACACAACATATATGCAAAAAGGAGGAGTACAATGGTTAGAAATAGCATGTCATTGGTATGATAGGACCACAAAAAAGGCCAAATCACCTAAAAATTTACCCAATGACTCAAATAAACACGATCTTGAGGCGGGCCTCAGAAACGGAAGAGAGAACAAAATCCTAGAAAAACCATTGCCATACAAAACCCTGAGTGTAACCAAAAACCACACGGTGACTGAAAAGAAATCGAGCATTCAGAAGCTCTACCCTTCTTTCTCAGAGGAGGAAATATTGGCTGCGGGTCATATTGTCCTGCAACCAGTGCCCACAGCACCCCGCCTGCCTGTGTCCTTGGTGGAACAGATATCAGCGTCTGTCTTTCAACAACCTGATTCTTCCACTGAAGCAACAGGAGGACAAGCGTCCACACCAATAGAATCACCCAGTGTTCGGGATAAAATTGATATGTTCAACAAATCACCCCCTAGTGTCTCATCAACGCAACATGTCCCACCTACCCCCCCCCCCCACAGGTTGTACAAAAAAACACACGTTTCACTGAAAAGACACAAAGGGAGGAAGATAGGTTAACCAGTCCTGTCGCCCAACACACTAGGAGTAAAGAACAGGAGAAGGGACATGAGGATTCATTCCCCTTTATGACAATAGTAGATCAGTTAATGAAGAAACCCATAGAAATAGAGGACATCAATAGGATTATCAAACATTGTCCCAAACCCTCTACAGCACCATTAGGTACTATCACCTATCTGAAAAGGGCATGTAAGGGGAGAAATTACACACAGGAGGATATGAAGCTGATAGTGGATGGTATAATAGGGATGCACTCAGGGTGAGATTGGGTTAAAATACCCAGCCTTAGCCTCATTCAGACAACCCCCGATGCTACTACATACAGCCTGAACACAGAACAGGGCAGGAATAAGGTGTGGGAAGAACTCACGGAACACATGAAAGAGGTTTTCAAACAGAGTTCCTCCCTTCCCATAACTGTAGCATGCAAACAAAAGAACAATGAGTCAGTTACTGACTTCTGGAAACAGTTCATAGATTGCTGGAAACACTAAGCAGGTCTCACAGTGACTAACCAAGATAGTTTGGTTATCTCAACCTTTGTAAACAACCTATTGCCTAGTTTGATGCTTACCGTGAAACAGAACGTATCCTCCTGGACTTCTGATCACGTTGCGGATTTTGAAAAGCATTTATATGAGAAAGAGGCAGCAGGCTGTTTCGAGGTAAGGAAATCTATAACTACTCATTGGTATGCCGGCAACAGAAACCAGAGAGGACGGGGGAACAGGAACAGAGGCTATCAAGGTCAAGGTAACAGAGGTCCACCCCAGTCTCAGCAGAAACCTTACAGCCCAAATCAAACCCCTGAGCAGCAGCAGCCACCATCTGCCACTGTATGTTTTAAATGTGTTAAAGAGGGACACTGGGCGAGGCAATGTCCGTTGCCCAGACGACAGCGCTACTCAAACCCTGGCACTCAGCCCCAGGTAAGGGATAGCCAGAACCCAAGGTTTCCCATTGACTGGAACCAACAGGGTCAACACTGATGCTGCCCAGAGGACTGTACCCCCACTTTCACACAGGTCACAAAACATTGGAAAGACTCACCTGTCATTCTCTTAACAGTAGCGGGGAGAAAGGTAGGTTTCATGGTAGATAGCGGAGTCACATCCAGTGTCCTGTGTAGGGATTTTTACAAAGGTCCTTTAAGAAAGTCCGATCCTTTCATGGGAATCAATGGGGTTCTTACAAAAACATACAAAACTGACCCACTGACACTTGAAACCATAGACGGAGATTACATCACTGACCACACTTTCAGCATCATCCCTGAGTGTCCAGTAAACCTCTTAGGTAGAGATTTGTTCTGCAAGTTGAAACTCAAGGTTTTTGCATCTCAGGGAGGACTGGATGTGCGATCAGATCTCATACCCATTGCCAAACCCTCATCATCATCATTTTTTCCTACACTCACCACATTTGAGTCACAAGAATTGGAGGACATTGACCCTAACCTGTGGTCATCCAGAGACTATGACACAGGATTCATTGACTGTACTCCATATAGGGCCACACTCAGAGCAGATGCAACCACGGTGTACCAAAAACAATACTCACTATCAAAAGAGAAAATCGAAGGGTTAAGACCCATGATATAGGAATTCCTACGGACCGGAGTCCTAGAGGACACTGTCTCACCATACAGTACACCCATCAATCCGGTGATGAAGGCCGATGGTACGGTAAGATTTGTACATAACTTAAGGGCAATTAATAGTCTCATCATCCCTATTGCGCCCATTGTACCTGATGTGACACAACTGCTCTCAGCCATCCCAGCAGATGCTGTCTGTTTCAGCGTAATAGACCTGAAAAATGCTTTCTTCTCTATCCCGGTTGACAAGCAGACCAGACTCCTTTTTGCTTTTTCCTTTGAGGGTCGTCAGCTCACCTGGTGCAGGTGTCACGACTGTGACTGATCCAGACAGGTCTGGGAGGAGAAGGTCGCAGCGACTTGCTACTCGCGATAGCTTGTGAGTTTGCTCCGTGGTTCAGGGTATGTCATCTGGGTTTTGCCTTGTAAACCTTTTTGTCCTGACTGGGAGTTTGTAGGCATCCTTCTCAGGTGAGTCCTGTCTGCCACTCCCAGCTACTATATTAGTTTCACTTTCACTTGCAGTCATTGCCAGATATAGTCCTTACTTCCAGTACTACTCTGACCTTGGAAGGAGATCGTTTGATGGTGTTGCTGTGGAGCTCTTGTCCGGCGTGGACTGTCGTGTTTGGGATCGCCTTCTCTGCTCGTGACTGGATAAGTCTATCTCTGCTGTTGTTTGTTTGTTGTTGTCTTCCCCTGTTGTTTTCCTAGACGTGAGTGATGGTGACTAGCACTCCCATCGGCCTTTCCCCAGTCCAGTCTTGTTAGGGCGACTGAGGGTTTAGGCATCCTGCTCGCCGCACGGGTTCACACCCCGTCTAGGGTATCAGGGCAGACAGGTGCCAGCTTAGAGTTAGTCAGGGGTGGCCATCCTATTTCCCATCCGTAGATAAGGGTCCCCCTTCCCCTCCGTCTGGTGCGACACGACTGCTGCTGAGATAGCGCTCAGAGAGAGTTAACTCAGATCATCCATAATATCCATTTGCAGGTAGGGGACCTCCATAAAGAGCATCTCTCTTGTTATGTCCTGGACGGTCTTCCGGCTCCTATGGTATTGGGGCTTCCCTGGCTGGTGACTCACAATCCAGTGGTGGATTGGCAGGCCGGGGAGATTGTGGAGTGGAGTGAATATTGTAAGGACAACTGCTTGAGTAGTAGGTGCTCTACACTCTCTGTAACATCTTTACCTGCCTTTCTGTCAGATTTTATGGATGTGTTCTCTGAGAAGGGTTGTCAGGGGTTACCACCTCATCGTCCATATGATTGCCCGATTAATCTATTACCTGGGGCAAAACTACCTAAAACCCGGTTATACAATCTTTCCGGCCCGGAGAGGAAGGCTATGAAAGATTATATTTCGGAGAGTTTGGCTAAGGGACACATCAGACCCTCTTCTTCACCTGTGGCTGCAGGGTTCTTTTTCGTTAAAAAGAAAGATGGGGGCCTACGTCCTTGCCTGGATTTCCGGGAATTAAACCGGATAACTATCCGAGATCCCTATCCTCTTCCTCTCATTCCCGACCTCTTTAATCAGGTTGCTGGTGCTAAATGGTTCTCCAAAATGGATCTCAGAGGAGCCTATAACCTGGTTCGCATCAAAGAGGGGGATGAGTGGAAGACGGCTTTTAATACTCCGGAAGGGCATTATGAAAATCTGGTCATGCCATTTGGTCTTACTAATGCGCCTGCGGTATTCCAACATTTTGTCAACGATATTTTTAGTCACCTTATCGGGAGATTTGTTGTGATATATCTTGATGACATCCTGGTCTATTCCCCGAATCTGGATACACATAAGATCCATGTGAGACAAGTGCTGCTATTAAGGGCCAACAAATTGTTTGCTAAGTTAGAAAAATGTGTGTTCGCCGTAAAAGAATTGCCATTTCTGGGGTATGTGTTGTCAGATTCAGGTTTCCGCATGGATCCAGAGAAAGTCCGGGCGATTATAGAATGGGATCTGCCTGAGAACCTGAAGGCATTGCAACTCTTCCTGGGGTTTGCCAATTTTTATAGAAAGTTTATAAAGAACTATTCCTTGGTGGTCAAACCACTGACGGACATGACCCGAAAGGGATCCGATTTTTCCAAATGGTCACATGCAGCCAAAACTGCCTTTGCATCTCTGAAGGAGAGATTCACCTCGGCCCCTATTCTCGTACAGCCAGATGTCTCGCTTCCTTTTATTGTAGAGGTTGACGCATCAGAGTTGGGGGTGGGAGCGGTACTATCTCAGGGCCCGTCCCCTGGTGAATGACGTCCGTGTGCTTTCTTTTCGAAGAAATTTTCTACTGCAGAAAGGAACTATGATATTGGCAACAGGGAACTTTTGGCTATTTAGTTGGCTTTTGAGGAGTGGCGTCATTTTTTGGAGGGGGCGGTTCATCCCGTCACGGTGATTACTGATCACAAAAACGTATTAAATCTGGAGTCTGCTAAACGTCTCACCCCTAGACAGGCTCGGTGGTCGTTATTTTTTACTAGGTTTAATTTTGTAATAACCTATCGCCCGGGGGCAAAAAATACTAAGGCGGATGCATTGTCTCGAAGTTTTCCTGGAGGGGGTGATGTTGAGGTACCAGAGCCCATTTTGCAAAAGGGGGTGGTGGTCTCTGCATTACACTCAGGTTTGGAGGGGAGGGTGTTGGAAGCTCAGGGGGACGCCCCGGCCTCCTGCCCCTCGGGTAAACTGTTTGTGCCAGAAAATTTACGACTGGAGATACTAAAAGAACACCATAACTCCACACTGGCAGGACACCCAGGTAGTAGGGCAACCTCTGAGTTAGTGTCTCGTCGGTTCTGGTGGCCTAAATGGCGCCAGGAGGTGTTGAATTTTGTGTCTGCATGTGCTACCTGTGCTCGTTCTAAGGTAGATCATACTCGTCCGGCAGGGCGTCTTTTACCTCTGGCCATCCCCAACAGGCCTTGGACGCACCTGTCAATGGATTTCATTACGGATCTACCAGTATCAGCGGGGAAGACTGTTATTCTTGTAGTTGTTGACAGATTCAGTAAAATGGTGCACTTTATTGCTCTTGCCGCATTGCCTAATGCTAACACACTGGCTCAGGTTTTTATTGACCACATCGTGAAGCTTCACGGGGTCCCTTCCGATATTGTTTCGGATCGTGGTACCCAATTCGTTTCTAAATTTTGGAAAGATTTTTGTTCTCGTTTAGGGGTTCATCTGTCGTTTTCTTCATCTTTCCATCCACAGTCCAACGGTCAGACTGAACGTACCAATCAAAACCTAGAGACATATTTGAGATGCTTTGTTTCCGAAAATCAGGAGGAATGGTCATCTTATTTACCGTTAGCCGAGTTTGCCATTAATAATCGTCGTCAAGAATCCACCGATAAGTCACCATTTTTTGGTGCGTATGGTTTCCATCCTCAGTTTTGTACGTTTAGTGAGGGGGGGCCGTCTGGGATTCCCGAGGAGGAACGATTTGCGTCTTCACTTTCTTCAGTGTGGCAGAGTGTGCAAGAAAGTTTGAAGAGAATTGGTGGTAGATACAAACGTGCGGCTGATAGGAAGCGCTCTGAAGGTCCGGACCTTGGGGTGAATGACTTGGTGTGGTTGTCTACCAGAAATATCAACTTGAAGGTTCCCTTGTGGAAATTAGGTCTGAGATTTATTGGTCCTTATAGGGTAATTAAGATCATTAACCCGGTGGCTTTTCGTCTGGAGCTACCTCAGACTCTAAGGATCCATAATGTCTTCCACAGATCTCTGCTTAAGAGATATGTAGAACCTCCTGAACCATTGCCACTACCGCCTCCACCGGTGGTTGTTGATGGCAGTCTTGAGTTTCAGGTAGAAAAGATTGTTGATTCACGATATGTTCGCCGCTCTCTTCAGTACCTGGTGCACTGGAAAGGTTATGGTTCCGAAGAGAGAATGTGGGTTCCAGCATCAGAGATAAAAGTGGACAGACTCATTCGGGCTTTTCATAGCTCCCATCCAGAGAGGCCTGGTCTTGAGGATCCAGGGGCCCCTCGTAGAAAGGGGGGTACTGTCACGACTGTGACTGATCCAGACAGGTCTAGGAGGAGAAGGTCGCAGCGACTTGCTACTCGCGATAGCTTGTGAGTTTGCTCCGTGGTTCAGGGTATGTCATCTGGGTTTTGCCTTGTGAACCTTTTTGTCCTGACTGGGAGTTTGTAGGCATCCTTCTCAGGTGAGTCCTGTCTGCCACTCCCAGCTACTATATTAGTTTCACTTTCACTTGCAGTCATTGCCAGATATAGTCCTTACTTCCAGTACTACTCTGACCTTGGAAGGAGATCGTTTGATGGTGTTGCTGTGGAGCTCTTGTCCGGCGTGGACTGTTGTGTTTGGGATCGCCTTCTCTGCTCGTGACTGGATAAGTCTATCTCTGCTGTTGTTTGTTTGTTGCTGTCTTCCCCTGTTGTTTTCCTAGACGTGAGTGATGGTGACTAGCGCTCCCATCGGCCTTTCCCCAGTCCAGTCTTGTTAGGGCGACTGAGGGTTTAGGCATCCTGCTCGCCGCACGGGTTCACACCCCGTCTAGGGTATCAGGGCAGACAGGTGCCAGCTTAGGGTTAGTCAGGGGTGGCCAACCTATTTCCCATCCGTAGATAAGGGTCCCCCTTCCCCTCCGTCTGGTGCGACACGACTGCTGCTGGGATAGCGGTCGTGACAGCAGGATGCCCCAGGGATATGCTGATTCACCTTTAGTGTACAGCATTGTCCTCCAAGCCAGTTTAAAAACATGGCACCCCTTCCCCAGGGTTCTGTAATCTTGCAATACGTGGATGATTTGTTATTGTGCAGTGTGTCAGAGGAGGCCAATGTAACAGATGGTTTATCTTTGTTGAAATGGTTGTCTGAATGTGGACACAAGGTGTCACGCAAGAAAATGCAAAGGTGTAAAAAGCAAGTTGAATACTTGGGCTTTGTTCTCACAAAGGGAGAAAGGAGAATCAGCACAGAAAGACTCCAGTCTGTTGCGGGCCTGGTCACCCCGCACACCAAGAAAGAAATGTTATCTTTCCTTGGTATGATAAACTACTGCAGACAATGGATTCCTGATTGCTCCTACTATGACAATGTAATGAGACAAGCCACTTCGGCAGACATGCCAGATCTCATCAGGTGGTCTGAGGAAATCTTTAATGCATTTGATTATTTGAAAGGTTCTTTAATGACAAGTCCGGGTTTGGGCCTCCCTGACTACAAACTCGCATTCCACGTATATGCTCTACAAAATTGTAAAACCATGGCGGGTGTGCTGACACAATATCACGGAGGCAAGTTACGTCCTTGTGCCCTTTTCTCAAAGTTGTTTGTTAAATTAAAACTTCACTTTTATTTCTTATTTATAATATATATATATATATATATATATATGATATTTATTCACTTATAACAGTATCACTAAACTATAGACGTTAAAACTATCAGTGATGCGGTCTTACTCAATTTTCTCTACCTATATACTCAGTGTATCACCGTTATAGCTGGCTTGTGTCATTGGACTGATCAGCAGAGGGAAAAGTTGGTGGAGAGGGGGGGAGGGGAAGGGAGAGGGGAATGGGTCAGGGGTAGTTTAGATATGTGGGGTAATATAGGGGTAGGTTAGAGGTGATGTTACTACTTAGTAGCTTTATTAAGCGCTCCTATATATTCCCGACATGTTTCGCTGTGTAACCAGCGTCTTCAGGGGATAAAGCATGTGTGAGTGTTGGGGGCGTGTACCATCATTTAATCACTCCTATTTGGTTACATGTTTCTTTGCTCCAATGATTTACCCGTACATCATTCCCCTCCCCTTTTGCTGCCGCGCCTCCTTATCCCTCATAGGCCACCGAGGATCGTTGTCATATGATGCATTCTGACACTGCATGATAATGGTGATTTGTCATATGATGCATTCTGACACTGCATAGTAATGGGGATTTGTCATATGATGCATTCTGACGCTGCATAGTGATGGGGATTTGAGCATGCGCCCGAACTAATGTTTCTTTTTACTCGCGATCCTATTTCTGCGAGTTTACTGCCTGATTGGCGCATGCGTACGGACTTGGATCATTATTTCCAAACTAGATGTTCTTGCGATACTGGCTTCCATGACTCCGTGCTTGCGCATATACTTGATGTGTCTACAGATCCTGGTTTGCCTGCTCGATCGAATTTGAGCTGCGCAGACGCGAGGACTTATTGGATTATTTTTTTATTCTCTCATATACAATCATATTGGTATCCCTTTCTCTTTTGTCACTGAACTCACTTTTATACTCTGTCTACCTGCACCGTTATTTAACTATATTATATATAATAGCTGTATATGTTTGGATTATCTGTTACTATATCGGTGCATTTACAGATTTATTTTTTGTCATCCTATATACTTCCTCTCATTGTCCTGTAACAATAGGTGTATGAGGACTAGATTAATTTCAATAATTTTCACCATCCACCTTAGGGGTTATTTTATGAATTTTTTACTTTTCTTTGAGAATTATACCAGTTGACGTTTAACTAGATTTTTTTTTAATTTCGATTTTTATTGGGATTGCTTTCTTTAATGTTTTATCTAGTGAAGTGTATCCAATATTTATCACCTTTTTCTCCTTTATTTTGGTCAGATGGCATATTTCTATTAGTGTTGATCACGAATATTCGAATTTTGAATTTTTATTGCGAATATAGGTACTTCGAAAATTCGCGAAAATTTCGAATATAGTTTTTATCAGTACACATGATCCCTCACTGCTTCTAGCTTGTGGGCCAATAAGAAGGCTGCGATATACTTGACTTTAGGAGTAGTAGTGTTTGCGAATTTTGCTCTATATTCTTGTTTTAGAATATTACAAATATTCGAAAAAACGAAGTTATAGCAATATAGAGAATATTCGAAAAAAATCGAATAGAGCAATTTAGCTAAAATAGTGCTATAATCTACTTTGTCCAATAGTTGTAAGTTGAAAAATTCGCAATAAAAAATTTGAATCCGAAAATTTGAATTCCGAAAATTTGCATATTACACAATCATTACCTTTCCGATTTTTAGAGTAAAAAAAAATCATGAATTTTCGAATTTGCAAATTTTCGACGAATATTCTACAAAATATTCGCGAAATATCGCAAATTCGAATATGACCCCTGCCGCTCATCACTAATTTCTATCTACTATATTCCCCCCACCCGGTGGACTCTTCGCCCTCCAATTCGGAATTCTCTCATACTCATTGGTAAGTATCACTTTTTCTATTTATATATGGTAATATTCTTTTTTTCAATTTTTCTCATTTTTAGATGGTCTCTCCCCCATTCTAATTGTCTATTGTCTCCTGTTTATTATTTCTATTATAGTCATTCTTTTTGTACACTCGTTTATCTTTCTTCCCTTTTTCCTTTTTTATCCTTTTTTACTTTAACATTGTTCTATAAAAAGGGTGAGAAGGTGAATCCTTCATTAATTCCAATTGGTGACAGCGATTTAAGTCGATATATCCACCTAGCTTCCTCCTGTTGTCATTTATTGTCTACATTTCCCTGCCTTGGGCCTACTTTGATCTTCTGTATTCCCCATATTTGGAGATCTTTTGGATTCCCATTATGGTATTTATTGTTATGTCGTACAAGGGGTGTATCATCATCCGTATTAAGATTGCTTAGATGCCTCGAAATTCTCCTCCTCAGCTCTTGTATGGTTTTACCTACATAGATCTTGGGGCATTTGCATTGTATTGCATAGACTACACCGGTCGTCTTGCAGTTTATATATTCTCTAATGGTATATTTTTTTCCATTATACGGGTTTATGAATTCTTTTTTTGGAACCATATACTTGCAAAATGCACAACCACCACAGGGATAAGATCCTTGTGTGGACAGCCAATTCTTTTTTGTACACGTCTTTTTTTTAAAGTGGCTGTGTACCATTAGGTCTTTTAGGTTTTTACCTCTTCTGTAGGTTACTGAGGGGCTACTAGGCAGTACTTCTCTTAGATCTATGTCTGATCTTAAAATGTGCCAATATTTTTTCAGGATCCCATATATCTTTTTATGTTGATAATCGAACGTGCCAATGCAGCGTATTGTTTTTTCATTTTTAGTTTCCTTCCTTTTGAACAGACTCTCCCTTTCCATCTTTTTGACTCTGTTGTAAGCTCTATACAATACCTTTCTGGGATATCCCCTGTCTATAAACCTCTGATATAGTACTTTGCATTCTTCTTCAAATGCTATCTCACTGGTACTGTTTCTTTTAGCTCTCAGGTATTGAGCTACGGGTATCCCTTTTTTTAGGGGTTTTGGGTGGCAACTCTGCCAGTGGAGAAGGCTGTTACTTGCTGTTTCTTTCCTATATATTTCGGTAGTCACTTCTCCATTATTTTCTATATTTATTTTCAGATCAAGAAAATTTAGACTTTTTTTATTGATCTCTGCCGTGAATTGCAGGCCTACATCATTTTTATTGAGGTCCTTGGTGAACTCATTAAATTGTGCTATAGTGCCGTTCACAGATCACATAATGTATTGGGGTAGGTATATAGATGACGTCCTGTTATTTTGGAACGGCACTATAGCACAATTTTATATATAGGTGAAGTTAATCTATTACATAATAGACCAACGCTCCAGAATATATAGGAGCGCTTAATAAAGCTACTAAGTAGTAACATCACCTCTAACCTACCCCTATATTACCCCACATATCTTCACTACGTACTGCCTAGTAGCCCCTCAGTAACCTACAGAAGAGGTAAAAACCTAAAAGACCTAAACGGTACACAGCCACTTTAAAAAAAAGACGGGTACAAAAAAGAATTGGCTGTCCACACAAGGATCTTATCCCTGTGGTGGTTGTGCATTTTGCAAGTATATGGTTCCAAAAAAAGAATTCATAAACCCGTATGATGGAAAAAAATATACCATTAGAGAATATATAAACTGCAAGACGACCGGTGTAGTCTATGCAATACAATGCAAATGCCCCAAGATCTATGTAGGTAAAACCATACAAGAGCTGAGGAGGAGAATTTCGAGGCAGCTAAGCAATCTTAATACGGATGATGATACACCCCTTGTACGACATATCAATAAATACCATAATGGGAATCCAAAAGATCTCCAAATATGGGGAATACAGAAGATCAAAGTAGGCCCAAGAAAGGGAAATGTAGACAATAAATTACAACAGGAGGAAGCTAGGTGGATATATTGACTTAAATCGCTGTCACCAATTGGAACTAATGAAGGATTCACCTTCTCACCCTTTTTATAGAACAATGTTACAGTAAAATAGGATAAAAAAGGAAAAAAGGAAGAAAGATAAACGAGTGTACAAAAAGAATGACTATAATAGAAATAATAAACAGGAGACAATAGACAAGTAGAATGAGGGAGAGACCATCTAAAAATGAGAAAAATTGAAAAAAAGAATATTACCATATATAAATAGAAAAAGTGATACTTACAAATGAGTATGATAGAATTCCGAATTGGAGGGCGAAGAGTCCACCGGGTGGGGGGAATATAGTAGATAGAAATATGCCATCTGACCAAAATAAAGGAGAAAAAGGTGATAAATATTGGATACACTTCACTAGATAAAACATTAAAGAAAGCAATCCCAATAAAAATCGAAATTAAAAAAAATCTAGTTAAACGTCAACTGGTATAATTCTCAAAGAAAAGTAAAAAATTCATAAAATAACCCCTAAGGTGGATGGTGAAAATTATTGAAATGAATCTAGTCCTCATACACCTATTGTTACAGGACAATGAGAGGAAGTATATAGGATGACAAAAAAGAAATCTGTAAATGCATCGATATAGTAACAGATAATCCAAACATATACAAATATACAGCTATTATATATAATATAGTTAAATAACGGTGCAGGTAGACAGAGTATAAAAGTGAGTTCAGTGACAAAAGAGAAAGGGATACCAATATGATTGTATATGAGAGAATAAAGAAATAATCCAATAAGTCCTCGCGTCTGCGCAGCTCAAATTCGATCGAGCAGGCAAACCAGGATCTGTAGACACATCAAGTATATGCGCAAGCACGGAGTCATGGAAGCCAGTATCGCAAGAACATCTAGTTTGGAAATAATGATCCAAGTCCGTACGCATGCGCCAATCAGGCAGTAAACTCGCAGGAATAGGATCGCGAGTAAAAAGAAACATAAGTTCGGGCGAATGCTCAAATCCCCATCACTATGCAGCGTCAGAATGCATCATATGAAAAATCCCCATTACTATGCAGTGTCAGAATGCATCATATGACAAATCCCCATTATCATGTGTGTCAGAATGCATCATATGACAACGATCCTCGGTGGCCTATGAGGGATAATGAGGCGCGGCAGCAAAAGGGGAGGGGAATGATGTCCGGGTAAATCATTGGAGCAAAGAAACATGTGACCAAATAGGAGTGATTAAATAATGGTACACGCCCCCAACACTCACACATGCTTTATCTCCTGAAGACGCTGGTTACACAGCGAAACATGTCGGGATGCAGAGTGTAGGAGTGTTCAGATTTTAGGCAGTAAAATAGCGGCAGCATGCTCAAATATACGGGCATATCTACAGAGCGATACAGCAGGCAATAGAAATAAAAACAATATAGGACAAGAGACATATCAGCTGAGAGAGAGGAGGACAACGATGAATAGCAGTTGAATAGGAGGAGGCGAAATAGGAGCAGCAGAGGCTGCGATAACTACAAACAGAAGTGAAGTTAATCTATTACATAATAGACCAACGCTCCAGAATATATAGGAGCGCTTAATAAAGCTACTAAGTAGTAACATCACCTCTAACCTACCCCTATATTACCCCACATATCTTCACTACCCCTGACCCATTCCCCTCTCCCTCCCTCACTGACCTGGCCCTCTTCTGGATCACATCATACCTCACAGACCGGACGTTTAGCGTCTCCCACTCTCGCACCACCTCCTCGTCTCATTCCCTCTCTGTTGGTGTCCCGCAAGGCTCTGTCCTAGGACCCCTGCTCTTCTCTATCTACACCTTTGGCCTGGGACAGCTCATAGAGTCCCATGGCTTTCAGTATCACTCCTACGCTGACGACACGCAAATCTACCTCTCTGGTCCAGACATCACCACCTTACTATCAAGAATCCCACAATGTCTATCTTCTATATCATCCTTCTTCGCCTCTCGCTTTCTAAAACTTAACATGGATAAGACAGAATTCATGATCTTTCCCCCATCTTGTTCAACCCCCTCAACAGACCTATCTATCATGATCAATGGCTGCACACTCTCCCCGGTCAACAAAGTCCGCTGCCTCGGAGTGACCTTGGATTCTGCCCTCTCCTTCAGACCGCACATCCAAGCACTTTCCACCACCTGCCGCCTCCAACTCAAAAACATCTCCCGCATCCGTGCTTTCCTTAACTTTGAATCTGCGAAAATTCTTGTACATGCCCTCATTATCTCTCGCCTAGACTACTGCAACATTCTCCTCTGTGGCCTTCCATCTAGCACTCTCGCACCCCTCCAATCTATCCTCAACTCTGCTGCCCGACTAATCCATCTCTCACCCTATTACTCCTCTGCCTCTCCCCTCTGCCAATCCCTTCACTGGCTCCCCATTGCCCAGCGAATTCACTTCAAAGTACTAACAAATACATACAAGGCCATCCATAACCTGTCACCTCCCTACATCTCTGAGCTACTTTCCCGATACATCCCCACACGCACTCTCCGATCCTCACAAGACCTCCTTCTCTCCTCTCCTCTTATTGCCTCTTCCCACAATCGACTCCAAGATTTCTCCCGTGCATCCCCCATACTCTGGAACTCGCTACCCCAACATATCAGACTCTCACCTACATTGGAATCCTTCAAAAGAAACCTGAAAACCCACCTCTTCAGACAAGCCTACAACCAGTGACCCTGCTGCCTCTATACCGCCATGACCTACTTAACTCGCACCTACTGTGTCCTTCTCCCATACCATGTAGATTGTAAGCCCTCACGGGCAGGGCCCTCTCTCCTTCTGTACCAGTTTGTAACTTGTCTTGTTTATGATTAGTGCAATTGTCTGTATTATGTATGTGCACCGCTCATCATATGAACAGCGCTATGGAATGAATGGCGCTTTAATAATAAATAATAATAATAATAATATATAGGTAGAAAAAATTGAGTAGGACCGCATCACTGATAGTTTTAACGTCTATAGTTTAGTGATACTGTTATAAGTGATTAAATATCATATATATATTATAAATAAGAAATAAAAGTGAAGTTTTAATTTAACAAACAGTACATGATCCTAAAACGTAAATAGGTCCTGAGTGACCACCAGTTAGTAATTTAAAATACTAAAACGTTAAGATGTACTGTGAGGTCAAAAAGTAAAAGCAATGTAAAATTTTTCTCAAAGTTGGTTCCGGCATCCGTCCAAGGAATGCCGGCCTGTCTGAGATCTCTTGCAGCCTGTGCTATGATGGTTGAGCTTGCAACGCCACTCACAATGGGACATGAGACTATCTGGTACACCACACATGATGTAGTAGGCCTTCTCAAACCATACACACACAGCACATGTCCGCACAAAGACTATCTGGATATGAGATTCTACTCCTCAGCAATCCCTCCCTCCAAATCAAATACGCAACACACACCTCAGGTCCAGCACCTATCTTGAATGCCCTATTAGGACTTAAAGGACCTGGGGATCACTTGACAGAGGCACATGATTGTATACACGCCATACAGCATGAGACATCACCTCGCTCTGATTTACAATCTGTTCCAATAGAAGGGGCTCCTGATGTTTTTCGTTGATGGATCCTGCAGCAGACCAAATGATAACACTTATCATGCAGAATATGCTATTGTTATGCTACCCGATGTTGTCCTGGAAGCCAGACCCATCACATACCAATCTGCACAAGCAGCAGAATTAATTGCACTCACAAGAGCATGCATACAGCCACATTGAAAATGGTGAATTTAGTACCTCCTTCACTTGAGTTAACTCAGATGCTTGTGGATCTCCAGTCCTCAGCTACTGACGATGAAATTGTCGATTGGTGTTATCCAATCTTGCAGAAGAATCCTAGGACAGGATTAATCTGCAAAGAGGGGAAACCATGCATACCACAGCACAGCTCCCCTCTGTTCATTGCACATTTTCATGGAGTAGGACACAACAGCATTCAAACAGCACACATGCTGCTAGCACAGAATTTCTATATTATAGGCATTAAACAGTTAGTGGAAAATGCAAATGTGATCGCACACTACATCCAGCACTCTGCCCTCCATGCTGGACGAGACATTGGTTTATATTTTGGCCAAAGCATAGTAAGCCACTCACCGCGTCAAGGTTGTCTCATGAGTGGTCCCTAACTCTTGTTCCTACCTGTTCATGGGCCATGACAGCCACATAAAATCCAGGGAATGCAGGTGGCTGTCATGGCCCATGAACAGGTAGGAACAAGAGTTAGGGACCACTCATGAGACAACCTTGACGCGGTGAGTGGCTTACTATGCTTTGGCCAAAATATAAACCAATGTCTCGTCCAGCATGGAGGGCAGAGTGCTGGATGTAGTGTGCGATCACATTTGCATTTTCCGTTTGTATATGTATTTCGCCATAGTGATGTGCACCTACAGGCAGGTTGTGCTGACCCAACCCCTTATTAAACAGTTAGTGTCAGATTATGTGGGAAGGTGTATCACATGTTTGAGGAACAACCCAAACACCAATGTCAAAGTTCCACATCAACACCTTGATTACCCCACTACTTCTTTTACACATCTGCAGGTAGACTTCACACACATACCTAGACAGAAAGGTAAACAAGAATACGCCTTGGTCATAGTTGACATGTTCTCAAGATGGCCAGAGGTCTACCCTACAAGACCAGAAGATGCCAAAACAGTAGCAAGGATACTGACACATGACATCATTCCAAGGTGGGGCTGTCCATTAGTAATTGAATCTGACCAAGGGCCAGCTTTCACCTCAAAGGTAAACAAGGAGCTGACAAGACTCCTTAAGGTTGAATGGAAATTTCATCTCCCATACCACCCACAAAGCTCCGGCATTGTGGAACGCATGAACAGAACCCTAAAAGATAAATTGAGAAAGGCAACAGGGGGCACATTTGAGAAATGGAAAGATATACTGTCAATAGTCTTAGCTGAGATTTAGGATGACCACTAATAAAAAGCTAGGGATATCACCATTTGAGATACTTACGGGGAGACATTTTCCCACACCATGGGCAAAGAACTCTCTGGTAGTGCAGGCAGGGGACCTCGACCTCATTAGAGAGGCATATGTAACCAGACTGATTAAAACCCTAAGTGAAATTGAGGAAAAAGTTGCTTGTAAGTCTCCTTGTCTTCCACAGGAACCAACTCACCCATTCCAAGTGGGAGATATCGTGCTGATAAAGAAATTAAAGAAAGGAAAATTCGCAGGAGACTTCACCTACGGACCACCGACTACAGTGGTAGCCGCGACCCGCACAGCAGTACTCACGGAAGAAGTACCTACTTGGATCCACGCCACCAGAGTGAAACTGGTAAAGGAGGCACCCCAAAAGGAGGTAATAATGGGGACAGACAGTCCTGACCTCGAAAAAGGACAAAGTGAGGTACTAACGGAAGCAGACAGCTCTGACCTCCACCAGGATGCACTCCCTCAATTCTGGAAGATGGCACAGACGGTCCACTTGGACTGTGGGATTACTGACAATCCTAATGACTCTGCCGGAGGATAACAAAGCTGAAGTTGCTATAACTCAGAAAGGTGGAATCACACCTTTGGTACAATTCCTCCAGTACTCACGTTGCAACTTACTCCTTCTGTTTATGCAGCATAATGAAGTGCAGTCCTTCCACGAGATGCGGCAACCACTATAAGAATGGACAGGCTTAAATCTGTATTACTGACCCTTATTGGGGTAATAGATGCACATACTGGGGGTCTGTAGGATGGAATACAGGAGAAGACTGGGGGTATAAACCACAGAATGCCCTTAATCAAAAGGATAAGAATGGTAAATCCTTGATTAGTAGAATGGCAATTATCAACGGAGGAGACTGTCACATAGATGTTAGCCTATGTCCTACAGGGTGGGCATGCCCTAAAATGGTGTCTGAGATGAAAATAATTATAAACATAGAAAACCCCAACAAAGGTGATGAAGGAGATTACGTGCTGGGATGGTACTTTCACGACATGGGGGGGGGGGGGGGGGGAGAGATTTCAATGGTCACCAAACACTTTGAAATAAGAGATATGTGACAATCCTCAGAAAGGACATACCCTCAGAAACAAATATACCCTCTAAAAACCAATATACAGTCCCTAGGAAACATACTGGCTATTTCTGACCCTACCTATGAGGATACCCTGGCAGCAGAAACTGGGTTCTCTGATGCCAACCTATGGTTAGAATGGATGAAGTACAGTGCAGCTTCAGTAAATAAAAGTAATTGTTATATATGCCCCACCTAGGTACTGTGCCCTTAATATTGCCCTCTAGTGTTGAGGAATGTTTTTTGCAATTATTCTCAAATTCATCTAGTAACCAGTCTGCATGTGAAGAATGGAAGCAAAAATACCTACTCCTCATAAAAACTCCCACCCTGGTGCAGGTATACATATCTATCCTGGTAACTATACCTGCCACAGAGGGGGAGATCAAGGAAGATCCCTAGGTAATTTCACTGAAGGATACTGTGCAACTTACAATGAAACAGATACCTCCCTCACACAGAATCAAGTATACTCGATTGGAGATGTATATTGGATCTGTGGGGATGGAAAGATAAGATTAGACTAGAGGGTTCCTGGAAAGGTGAATGTGCTCTTGCTAAAGCCATAATGAATATTCACATATTTAGTGAACAAGAGACCCCTAGAGTAGGAAGAGTGACAAGGACCAAAAGATCACTCCCCATGGGTAGTTTTGATCCTCATGTGTATATAGACACAATAGGCGTCCCAAGAGGGGTCCCTGATGAATTCAAGGCCAGAGGTCAGGTGGCAGGACGATTTGAATCCATAATTCCCCACATAACAATCAACAAAAATGTAGACTGGATCAACTATATTTACTATAATTAACAAAGGTTTGTAAACTACACCAGGGATGCATTACAGGGTGTAGCAGAACAGTTATAGGCAGATTCCATTATGACATTTCAAAACCGCATGGTACTCGATATGATACTTACAGAAAGAGGTGGTGTCTGTAAGGTATTGACGGACCCCTCATCCTGCTGCACGTTCATACCCAACAACACCGGCCCTAATGGTAAGGTCACACTGGCAATAAAGAAACTCGAGGATTTATCAATCGAGCTCAAAAGAAACTCAGGTATCAATAACCCTTGAGATCAGTATTTTGGCTGGTTCACTACCTGGAAACAGGCACTTGTACAGTTGGGAATCATTATCCTGATAATTATTATAGTAATAGCAATAGTTGCAACATGTATCATACCATGTGTACGGAAACTGATAATGAAAGGAGTATCAAATATGTCATTTTATAAGACTCTGCTGCCTAATCCTGAAGACAACTCACATGAAGGATATAGAAAATATCTGGCGGTATACATGGAAAAGGGCAAGGGTAAGAACCATATTATCTAAGAAATTTGGTTCTAAGAGGGGATTGAAAAGAAATGTGACTCCATCTTGTCTTCTCTAAATATGTAAAGAATTGTTATAACATCTCACCCACGCACTGTTTCACCTTCCCCCGCTGTGAGTTTAGTTTCGCTTATCTGTCCCAGGACAGATTCTGGGAATCACCCAGTTCGTTCTTGCCTTATTCAGGGTCATTCGGCACAAATGCGAACATTCTTATATGTGACTAATTAAACCCTATTCCTTTGGCTTACAGCACGTACACATACCATATAAGGATGTTCCGGTAGTATCTGTATGAGCACCAATGTTTATCTTTATGATTGGTTTAAACGCTGTTGTTATGCAAACTTTTCTACTGCCTATATAAGGCCATGCTATGGCACAATAAAGTTATTCTCAGTGATACCTGTGTGTGTCTGTTATTGCCAACTGAGAAACATCTCTCCTGACGTCAGTGACATCAAACCAAGGTGGTCGTAGAGGTCCAGAAAGGTCCAAATCCTTTCAGTTACCAACAATGGGAAGAACATTGCGTCGGCACAGCGTCAAGGAGGGCTGAGCCATGCGCCGTGCATGGCGCATGTGTTCAATCTGGTTGTCAAGCGTTTCCTGAAGTCTTCCACCCATCTGCAAGACATCCTAAAAATGGCCAGGAAACTTTGCATGCACTTCAGCCACTCTTAAACTACCAAGCACACCCTTCTTGAGCTGCAGTGGCAGAAAAGGGTCACCCAACATAGGCTGATATGCGACGTTTCCACCCGTTGAAATTCCACCCTCCATATGTTGGACCGACTATGCGAACAGAGAAAGGCCATAAACGATTTCTTGATGATCCAAGCGGACAGGAGTACTCCCCTGTGTAACTTCAATGTCAGCCAGTGGCAGCTCATGCGTGACACCTGCTGTTTGCTCAGGCCCTTTGAGGATGCCACGTTATTTGTCAGTCACCAAGACTATGGGATGAACAACGTCATTCCACTGCTTCATATCCTGGAACAGATGCTGGTCAATCTGGCTGTCCAGGGGACTGGAGATGTGGTGCCTACCTCTCATGGCCACAAGAGTCCTGTGGGGGCTGAACTGGAGGAAGAGGAGGACATTGGAGCACAAGCAATTTGTAGAGAAATGGGTGGTTTTTCTACACAGGTGACAGGAGAGAAGGAGCAGGATCAGCTGGAGGAGCAAGAGGGAGATGAGGAAGATGAGGCAGATGACCCAGGCACACCGCGGCAGTATGCAGTGGAGATTGAGGAAGGGAGCCCCTCTGAGGCACTTGCGCAAATGGCCCGCTGCATGCTTACTTGCTTGGGTAGCAACAGCTGAATTGTCACCATTCGGCAGAGGGATGACTTGGCTCTCCACCTTGTTGGACACTCGCTACTGGTCCAAAATGGGGGCCTTTTTTTACACCCGCTGAGAGGGAGGACAAACTGAACTACTATAGAGACATACTATGTAGTCAGTTGGCCGCTACCTATCTGTGCCATCATCCATCCTCTCGGAGGTCTGACCGAGGGGCCCTCTGCGCTCTCGTTCCACTGCCATGGCTGCTGAGCAGGGGTGGGGGGGGTTTGGAGCAGTACCAGCTCCATCAGCAGTAGCTTGAGAATAAAGTCAATGATGAGCAGCTTTCTTAGCCCGCCTAGTGAAGAAACTACTCACCAGCAGCAGCAGCTAGACCTGGAGCAGAACCTGAACCAGCAGGTGGTGGCATACTTGAACAGTACCCTGCCACCCCACATTAAACATCCGCTGGACTACTGGGCAGCCAAACTGGATTTGTGGCCACAACTGGCTTTCCTGCCCATCCAGTAGTGTGGCATTAGAGTGGGTGTTTAGTGCGACGGGGGCCATAGTTATCCCAAGGAGAACTCACCTATCCACCCAAAATGTGGAGAGACTGACCTTTGTCAAGATTAATCAGGTGTGGATCAGCCAGGATTTCCACCCACCAATTCCTGATGCATTAGACTAGATTATCCATGCTGCCTCCCCCAAACCTTGACAAAAGAGATCGGTTTCTACTGGCTACCTGCCTCAACTACTATTCTGATGCTGCCACCCACCTGATGCCACAAATCTGATGCCAAGTGCTCTTTATTACACCCATCGTCAGCGGGCACTGTTATTGCCACCCACCTCCTCACTCCCCACTTTCACTGGGTCACTCTGTGGTCTCCTGATGCTGTTGCCACCTCATCACTCAGGTCTCCTCATGCTGCTGCTGCCACCTCCACACTCTGTTATTGTGCCACTCTGTGGCCTTCTCATGGTGCTGCCACCTCCACACTATGTCACCTTGCCACTCTGTGGCCTCCTCATGCTGCTGCCACCTCCTCACTCTGTCATTGTGCCATTCTGTGGCCTACTCATGCTGCTGCTGCTGCCACCTCCAGACTATGTCACCTTGCCACTCTGTGGTCTCCTCATGCCGCTGCCACTTCCACACTATGTCACATGGCCATTCTGTGGCCTCCTTATGCCTCTGCTAACTCAACAATATGTCACTGGTCCACTCTATGTCATCTTCATGCTGCTGCCACCTGCACACTATGTCACCTTGCCACTCTGTGGTCTCCTCATGCTGATGCTAAATTAACACTATGTCACTGGGTCACTCTGTGGCCTCCTCATGCTGCTGCTGCTTCTGCTGCCTCCACACTATGTCACCTTGCCACTCGGTGGTCTCCTCATGCTGCTGCCAACTCACAACTGTGTCTCTGGGCCACTCTGTTGTCTCCTCATGCAGCTGTCACGTCCACACTCTGTCATTGTGCCACTTTGTGGCCTCCTCATGCTGCTGCTACTTCCTCCACACTATGTCACCTTGCCACTCTGTGGTCTCCTCATGCTGCTGCCACTTCCACACTATGTCACCTTGCCACTCTGTGGCCTCCTCATGCTGCTGCTGCCACCTCCACACTATGTCACCTTGCTACTCTGTGGTCTCCTCATGCTGCTGATAAATCAACACTGTCTCTGGGTCACTCTGTGGCCTCCTCTTGCTGCTGCTGCCACCTCCATACTATGACTCACAGAATATAGGAATAAACTCCCAATAGGGGACATAAACAAAATATAACTGAAAAAAGCCCCTAAAATTTAACTTTTACTGGACACATTTAAAAATGAAATATATGAAACCCCAAAATTGACACATATGTGTGCACAATACATTAGCAACAAATATATATATATATATATATATATATATCCTGTGCCCACACAATTGATTAATGTGTACGCACAATTACTAAGTACGGGCAATAGGATAATAATTAACTGCATATGATATATAGCGTTATATTGCAGAAGACCATGGTTGTGACCATAACTCACGGTTAGTTGAGTTAGTAGGTGCCAGGCAGTCCTCAGTCAGGGGTAGAAACCAAGAAATGAGGTGGGGAAGATGAAAAATCCGTAGGGTGACCCTACAGGTATCCCTGCCTGAAAGCGGAGCACCCTCCCCGAAAGGGGCGACCCCACTTATCGGTGGCTAAACCCTGACAAGCCTTGGATGTCCCTGCTAATATCTTCTCTTCCCGACGCGTTTCACCAGGTGGTGGTATCCACGTGGTTCATCAGGGGAAAGAAACTTGCAGCAAGTATGAGATGAAGTATGAGGCACCAGGATAAAAAGAGTGCACCTCCATTAGGAACGGTGCCTCTTTAATGGCTCAGGGTATTATAGACGTCGGATGTCACTTCACCCCACTTCTGGTAATGCAATAATCACATGGTTTTGCAAATTATTGAATACAACTAGTAGTAGGGAAAAATTAGGTACAACAATGCCCCCCAGTTTATAATCGACACCTCCACTCTGTTAAACTAATAGATCACACAGAGAAATGAACCATGAATACTCCGGTGTGAGGACCAGTGGAGCGCACTGGTGGAACGCAAGACCAGTGACATGCATGTGCACTCCAAAGACTGCTGCTGCCACCTCCACACTTTGTCACCTTGCCACTCTCTGGTCTCCTTATGCTGCTGCCAACTAACAACTCTGTCTCTGGGCCATTCTGTGGTCTCCTCATGCAGCTGCCACCTCCACACTCTCTCATTGTGCCACTCTGTGGCCTCCTCATGCTGCTGCTGCCACCTCCACACTATGTCACCTTGCCACTCTGTGGTCTACTGATGCTGCTGTTAAATCAACACTATGTCACCAGGTCACTCTGTGGCCTCCTCATGCTGCTGCTGCTGCGATCTCCAAACTATGAGACCTTGCAGCTCTGTGGCCTCCTCATGCTGCTGCTGCTGCTGCCACCTCCACACTATGTCACCTTGCTGATACTAAATCAACACTATGTCACTGCGACACTCTTTGGCCTTCTCATGCTGCTGCTGCCCCCTCCACACTATGTCATTTTGCCAGTCTATGGCCTTCTTATGCTGCTGCTAACTTAACACTACAGTATGTCACTGGGCCACTCTGTGGCTTCCTGTTGCTGCTGCCACCTCAACACTATGTAAATGGGCCACTATGTGGTCTCCCCATGCTACTGCTTCTGCTACCTCCCCACTATGTCACTGGGCCACTATGTGGTCTCCTCATGCTGCTGCTACCTCAACACTATGTCATTTGGCTACTCTTTGGACTTCTCCAGCTGTTCTCACACCCTGCCCACTCCATGACTGGTCCACTATTTTGCCTTTTTGGCCTGGTTGACATCATCATTTATTTGACCCTTCTTCTGATCCATCAGAAGGAAGGAAAAATGAGACGCACAATGGATCCTGTCTGTGCAGAAGCTGTAAGGCCTGTATGGTCCCATCAGAATTGGCTTATGATTTGGTAGCCAAAAGCAGGAGTGGGTACAAAACACAGAAGACATGCAAATATTCCATTCATGTGTCATCTCTGTTTTTGATCCACTCCTGTTTTTTTTGGCTTTAGCAATACTGATGGATTACTGACCAAATGCTGACGAAGGCGGGTTCTAACATCGACCTGTAAGGCTGAGTTCACACTTGACTTATTTGGGCAGTTTTGGCCCCATAACTGCCCAAATAAGTCAAGTGTGCAGTGATTCTAGGAGCGATGCCTGTCATGTGCATGTCATACTGACTCACAGTATTGTTTCACTACCACAGCAGACTCCCTATGCGTGTTACTGCAAGGCACAATGTTCTACACCTCACACATAAAGCCAGGAAATAGCTGTTTTTTAACATGATTCGCTGCGAATAAATTCAGATCGAATCAAATCTTTTCAGAAATTTTGGCAAACCGGCCGAATCGAGTTTTTGAGAAATTTGCTCATCTCTATATCTGTTATAAGCGTTTTTCTAAATTATTTCTAAATGAAGGAAACCTATCAGATAAAAAATAAAGATTTATACTTACCATTCCCAGCTCCCTCCATTCTATCTTGCCAGCCTTTGTTTTTCTGGCTGCACCAGTGACGTGCCCATATATCATATGTGGTCACTGTAGCCCATCACTAGCCTCAGCAGTCTTGTGCCATAAACAGCTGAGGCCAGAGATTGGCCCCAGTGACTATGTATGGTATACGGGCACATCATGTCTGCAGCCAAAAGATTATGTCATGGCTCTAGAATTGAGCAGTGGTGCTGGAACAGAGGGTACACAGGATAGTAAGTATAATTTTTTATTTGATTGATAGCTTCCCTTTGGAAAAAGAAAACCAAGCCAACCCATTTTACTGATCACCAAGAGGGTCCTGCCCCTCCTCTTAAAAGTCTCCTTGGCAGACATTCATTAAATTATATAGGGATATGCTTTGATTAATTCTGTGCTTTTTTAGTTTAAATCATGACCTAAAAATGACCAAGTCACATTTATCAGGGATGTGTCAAACAGACCAGAGTTTTAACTGTATCTCAAATAATGTAACAACTTTGCCATTGTTTAATCAAAGAGGACTTGTATATCCATATTTTTTTATGATGCTACAAGTAAGAAAAAGCAAGTGTAAAATATACCAAATGGCAGAATACATCCATATGGGAAGCACATGTATCTACATTAGTCTGACTTCATCAGGGGTAATAGAACTCAGTTAAACAATCCTGTGTTATTTAGGTTCATTGACACTTACAAGTCACAGCTATACATAAAATCTGGTATGGTAAAATAGGTTTTTACCTCTATAAACATAGGCTCCTACCCATCTCACATTTTCACTAAGTTTGACAAATAATGAGTCCAGAAATGCATGTACAATGGTAACACTGCAGCTCCAAGGCTATCCATGTGTCTGGTGCATAGAGAAACAAAGAAAGTTCTCCCCAAATTGGTTCATTGATACTGAGGTGAGGAAACTGTGATGGCCACTCCCCAATTTTCACTTTCTTCTCCAAATTCTCCTTCAATATTTTCAGAGATGCCACAACCATCCTGCCTTCAATTTGGACAATATTCTCTATAGCGCTGTAGCTCACATACCCCTCTATAACAGTAGAAATGAACTTCCATGCCTCCCCTTTTCAACAGTAGAGATGAACCTCCATGCCTCAAAGGTGCAATGTTGTGTTTCTCTTCATATGTCTTGTTGATGGCTCTTCAAAACAGAATTCAATTTTGGTCTTATAACTCCAAATTTTGTTGTTTCAGATGTTATGGTGCAGCAGTGGCTTTCTCTGGCAAGCCTCCAATGCAACCTATTTTTGTTCTGATTTCTCCTATTGTACATGTTGACAAATTTTCCAGGCAATTGTGTCTAAGTTCCTGACTAGGGATGAGCGAACCCGAACTGTATAGTTTGGGTTCGTACCGAATTTTGGGGTGTTCGTGACACAGACCCAAACATTTTCGTAAAAGTCCGGGTTCGGGTTTGGTGTTCGGCGCATTCTTGGCGCTTTATGAAAGGCTGCAAAGAAGCCAATCAACAAGCGTCATACTATTTGCCCCAAGAGGACATCACAGCCATGCCTACTATTGGCATGGCTGTGATTGGCCAGTGCAGCATGTAACCCAACCTTTATTTAAGCTGGAGTCACGTAGCGCCACACGTCACTCTGAACTGATCAGTGTAGGGATATGATGCAGCTGCTGCTGTTAGCGCCAGATTAGGCAGGGATTTACTTACTGAAGTGATTGATGTATAGCTGTGTATCATTCAACCTCTGCAATTCAATTGCTCACTGTTTTAAGGCTGCCCAGAGCGTTTTTCAGTCACTTTTTTCTGGGGTGATCGGTGGCCAGCACAAGCTGCCACCAAGTACATTTAACCATCAATAGTGTGTTTTTTTTTTTGCTATATCCTACATCAGGGGCTTGGCTGTGCTTGCTATTTTATTGAGGGGTGAAATACAATTGCCAAAATAGCAGTACCCTAAATCTGGTGTTTCAGCTGTGGGTAGCCAATTGCAATACTGTCTGCTGTCTGGCAAAGGATATATTTTTTTCTGGGTTGAAATACAATTCCCAACTTAGCAATTCCCTAAATCAGTGGTTTCTGCTGTATCAGGCCAAGTTTAAATCTATCCATAAAAGGGTATATTAGATTGAAGGTGCGGATAGGGTCATTCTCAATAACTTCAAACGCTACCGTGCATCTCCAATTCTAATTCTGTCCGTAAACGTATACCTGTCACCCACCGCCTAAATACTAGGCCTACAATTTATATTCAGCTAAATCTGTGGTTACTGCTGTGCCTGGCAAAGTTATTTAGTGTCTGCCAAAGCACAGTTTTTGTTCTGGGTTGAAATACAATTCCCAACTTAGCAATTCCCCAAATCAGTGGTTTCTGCTGTATCAAGCCAAGTTTAAATCTATCCATAAAAGGGTATATTAGATTGAAGGTGCGGATAGGGTCATTCTCAA
Source organism: Bufo bufo (assembly GCF_905171765.1). NCBI lineage: Eukaryota > Metazoa > Chordata > Amphibia > Anura > Bufonidae > Bufo > Bufo bufo. The sequence continues at coordinate 429,902,864 of NC_053392.1, read as the reverse complement.
TAACTTCAAACGCTACCGTGCATCTCCAATTCTAATTCTGTCCGAAAACGTATACCTGTCATCTACCGCCTAAATACTAGGCCTACAATTTATATTCAGCTAAATCTGTGGTTACTGCTGTGCCTGTATAAGTGTAATACGGTACCTAAGTAGATAGCCAGATAGTGTTAGGTGCCTGTAAAAAAAGGCCTGAATTTGAATTCAATACATTGGGCCAAATAATTTTTTTCTTATTGTGGTGAACGGTAACAATGAGGAAAACATCTAGTAAGGGACGTGGACGCGGACATGGTCGTGGTGGTGTTAGTGGACCCTCTGGTGCTGGGAGAGGACGGGGCCGTTCTACCACAGCCACACGTCCTAGTGTACCAACTACCTCAGGTCCCAGTAGACCCCAGAATTTACAGGGATATTTGGTGGGGCCCAATGCCGTTCTAAGGATGGTAAGGCCTGAGCAGGTACAGGCATTAGTCAATTGGGTGGCCGACAGTGGATCCAGCACGTTCACATTATCTCCCACCCAGTCTTCTGCAGAAAGCGCACAGATGGCGCCTGAAAACCAAGCCCATCAGTCTGTCACATCACCCCCATGCATATCAGGGAAACTGTCTGAGCCTCAACTTATGCAGCAGTCTCTTATGCTGTTTGAAGACTCTGCTGGCAGGGTTTCCCAAGGGCATCCACCTAGCCATTCCCCAGCGGTGGAAGACATAGAATGCACTGACACACAACCACTTATGTTTCCTGATGATGAGGACATGGGAATACCACCTCAGCACGTCTCTGATGATGAAACACAGATGCCAACTGCTGCGTCTTTCTGCAGTGTGCAGACTGAACAGGAGGTCAGGGAGGAAGACTGGGTGGAAGACGATGAAGGGGACGATGAGGTCCTAGACCCCACATGGAATGAAGGTCGTGCCACTGACTTTCAGAGTTCGGAGGAAGAGGCTGTGGTGAGACCGAGCCAACAGAGTAGCAAAAGAGGGAGCAGTGGACAAAAGCAGAACACCCGCCGTCAAGAGAGTCCGCCTGCTACTGGCCACCGCCATCTGGGACCGAGAACCCCAAAGGCAACTTCAAGGAGTTCCCTGGCGTGGCAGTTCTTCAAACAATGTGCTGACGACAAGACCCGAGTGGTTTGCACACTGTGCCATCAGAGCCTGAATCGAGGCATTAACGTTCTGAACCTTAGCACAACCTGCATGACCAGGCACCTGCATGCAAAGCATGAACTGCAGTGGAGTAAACACCTTAAAAACAAGGAACTCACTCAGGCTCCCCCTGCTACCTCTTCTGCTACTGCCTCGGCCTCTTCCTCCGCCTCTGGAGGAACGTTGGCACCTGCCGCCCAGTAAACAGAGAATGTAGCACCAACACCACCACCTCCGTCACCAAGCATCTCAACCATGTCACACGGCAGCGTTCAGCTCTCCATCTCACAAACATTTGAGAGAAAGCGTAAATTCCCACCTAGCCACCCTCGATCCCTGGCCCTGAATGCCAGCATTTCTAAACTACTGGCCTATGAAATGCTGTCATTCAGGCTGGTGGACACAGACAGCTTCAAATAGCTCATGTCGCTTGCTGTCCCACAGTATGTTGTTCCCAGCCGCCACTACTTCTCCAAGAGAGCCGTGCCTTCCCTGCACAACCAAGTATCCGATAAAATCAAGTGTGCACTGCACAACGCCATCTGTGGCAAGGTCCACCTAACCACAGATACGTGGACCAGTAAGCACGGCCAGGGACGCTATATCTCCCTAACTGCACACTGGGTAAATGTAATGGCGGCTCTGCCCCAGGCGGAGAGCTTTTTAGCTCACGTTCTTCCGCCGCCAAGGATCGCAGGGCAACATTGTTTGCCTCCTGTAGCCTCCTCCTCCTACTCGGCTTCCTCCTCCTCTTCTTCCACCTGCTCATCCAGTCAGCCACACACCTTCAACACCAACTTCAGCACAGCCCGGGGTAAACGTCAGCAGGCCATTCTGAAACTCATATGTTTGGGGGACAGGCCCCACACCACGCAGGAGTTGTGGCGGGGTATTGAACAACAGACCAACGAGTGGTTGCTGCCGGTGAGCCTGGTGGTGTGCGATAATGGGCGAAATCTCGTCGCAGCTCTGGGACTAGCCGGTTTGACGCACATCCCTTGCCTGGCGCATGTGCTGAATTTGGTGGTGCAGAAGTTCATTCACAACTACCCCGACATGTCAGAGCTGCTGCATAAAGTGCGGTCCATCTGTGCGCGCTTCCGGCGTTCACATCCTGCCACTGGTCGCCTGTCTGCGGTACAGCGTAACTTCGGCCTTCCCGCTCACCGCCTCATATGAGACGTGCCCACTAGGTGGAACTCCACCTTGCACATGCTGGACAGACTGTGCGAGCAGCAGCAGGCCATAGTGGAGTTTCAGCTCCAGCACGCACGGGTCCGTCGCACTGCGGAACAGCACCACTTCACCACCAATGACTGGGCCTCCATGCGAGACCTGTGTGCCCTGTTGCGCTGTTTCGAGTACTCCACCAACATGGCCAGTGGCGATGACGCCGTTATCAGCGTTACAATACCACTTCTATGTCTCCTTGAGAAAACACTTAGGATGATGATGGAAGAGGAGGTGGCCCAGGAGGAGAAGGAGGAGGAGGAAGAGGGGTCATTTTTAGCACTTTCAGGCCAGTCTCTTAGAAGTGACTCAGAGGGAGGTTTTTTGCAACAGCAGAGGCCAGGTGCAAATGTGGCCAGACAGGGCCCACTACTGGAGGACGAGGAGGACGAGGAGGACGAGGATGAGGAGGAGGTGGAGGAGGATGAGGATGAAGCATGTTCACAGCGGGGTGGCACCCAAGACAGCTCGGGCCCATCACTGGTGCGTGGCTGGGGGGAAACGGAGGACGATGACGATACGCCTCCCACAGAGGACAATTGTCCTTACCTCTGGGCAGCCTGGCACACATGAGCGACTACATGCTGCAGTGCCTGCGCAACGACAGCAGAGTTGCCCACATTTTAACGTGTGCGGACTACTGGGTTGCCACCCTGCTGGATCCCCGATACAAAGACAATGTGCCCACCTTACTTCCTGCACTGGAGCATGATAGGAAGATGCGCGAGTACAAGCGCACGTTGGTAGACGCACTACTGAGAGCATTCCCAAATGTCACAGGGGAACAAGTGGAAGCCCAAGGCGAAGGCAGAGGAGGAGCAAGAGGTCGCCAATGCAGCTGTGTCACGGCCAGCTCCTCTGAGGGCAGGGTTAGCATGGCAGAGATGTGGAAATGTTTTGTCAACACGCCACAGCTAACTGCACCACCACCTGATACGGAACGTGTTAGCAGGAGGCAACATTTCACTAAAATGGTGGAACAGTACGTGTGCACACCCCTCCACGTACTGACTGATGGTTCGGCCCCATTCAACTTCTGGGTCTCTGTAATGACCGACGTCACGCACAGGGAGGAAAAAAGGGAAAGCCCTGCCCAAGGGAGAGGGAAAGGTGGTGACCCCTAACTCACCTTGCGGCTGGCACCTGACTGCCCTGACGTCCCTAGACGGGTTCCTCACCCGTGCGGCGATCACGTGCCTAAACCCTGGCTTTCCCTAAAATGAGCCCTAGATAGTGAACGGGCCGGTGGGATCGCTAGTCCGCACCACTATCACTAAGAGGGAAACACCAGGGAGAGGACAGACAATACAGACAAACGCATACACCAAGGTGGGCGATCACAATAGACCACAAAGGTCCAACAGGGATCCGGAGGGTAGCGTTCTGGACCAACTACCAGAGAACGCAGCAACACAGCTCCAGAAGGTCAGAATAGATGTCCAGGCAGGAAGTTCTATCTCTGGCAACCAGAAAAGTGTGAGAGAGGAATATAAGGAGGTTTGGGAGTGCTGGACAAGGAACAGCTGAGGAGAAGAAGCTACGGATCCCTGAGTGAGCCAAAAGGGTTTGCAAAGCAAACCCAGAAAGCTACCATAAGGAAAACAGCCCTATCTTAAATAGAGCGTGCAGCCAACCGCTGCGACTTCCTGACCCCGGGTATAACGGAGTCAGGCGTGGTTCTCGATACCCTCGTGACAGTACCCCCCTCTCTACGAGGGGCCTCCGGACACTCAGGACCAGGTCTCTCAGGATGAGAGGCATGAAAAACCCAAACTAGCCTGTCGGCGTTTACCTCAGACGCAGGAACCCACATTCTTTCCTCGGGACCGTAACCTCTCCAATGCACCAGATATTGAAGAGAGCGGCGGACCCGACGAGAATTAACAATTTTGGATATCTGAAATTCTAGATTACCATCCACGACAACAGGAGGGGGTGGCAGCGGTGACGGTTCTAGAGGTGGAACATATTTTTTGAGTAATGACTTATGAAAAACATTATGAATTTTAAAAGTCTGAGGTAACTCCAGGCGAAAAGCCACGGGGTTGATGATGGCTACAATTTTGTAAGGGCCAATAAACCTAGGACCCAGTTTCCAAGAGGGAACCTTGAATTTAATATTCCTAGTAGACAACCACACATAGTCATTCACTCCTAGGTGCGGACCGGGCGACCGTCTCTTATAAGCCATGCATTTGTATTTACCTCCCATATTTTTCAAGTTAGCTTGCACCTTCTGCCATACCGATGAAAGAGATGACGAAAACCGTTCCTCTTCGGGAACCCCAGAAGACCCCCCCCTCTTTGAAAGTACAGAATTGGGGATGAAAACCATATGCACCAAGAAATGGTGACTTGCCAGTGGATTCCTGACGACGATTATTTATGGCAAACTCAGCTAACGGTAAATATGATGACCACAACTCTTGGTTTTCAGACACAAAACATCTTAGATATGTCTCAAGGTTTTGGTTGGTACGCTCAGTCTGTCCATTCGACTGAGGATGGAAAGCTGAGGAAAAGGACAAGTGTACCCCCAAACGGGAACAAAAAGCTTTCCAAAATTTAGAAATAAACTGGGTACCCCGATCCGAAACAACATCGGAGGGGACCCCGTGAAGCTTCACGATTTCACTGACGAATACCTGAGCAAGAGTCTTAGCATTAGGTAGTGCGGGTAACGCAATGAAGTGTACCATTTTGCTAAACCTGTCCACTACTACCAAAATAACTGATAAAAGAAATGCTCCAGCACCAGAAGGACGTAATGAAAAAATTCCCGGTCTTTATTCAATTCACCAGCATTTCGGTGCATACAGCGACAGTGACACAATGACCCACTTGTCCCCACGATCTACGCGTTTCGGACGATGTTGTCCTTAGTCATGATCTATGGCGTCTGGCGTGTGCCGGGCTGAAATAAGGTAAGTCAGTGATAAAATCCATTGACAGATGTGTCCACGGTCTATTGGGAATGACGAGTGGTAATAGAGACCCTGCAGGACGTGTATGTGAAACTTTTGCGCGCGCACAGGTAGAACAAGAAGACACAAAATCCAATACATCCTGACGCAACCTTGGCCACCAAAAACGACGAGACAATAGCTCCAAGGTTGCTTTACTACCCGGGTGCCCAGCAAGTGCCGAACTATGATGTTCCTTTAATAATTCGAAACGTAGGTTCAACGGTACAAACAATTTCTCTGAGGGGCAAGAGACCGGGGCGTCCCCCTGGGCCTTTAACACCTTCCCCTCCAAAACAGAGTGTACCGCAGAAACAACCACTCCTCTTTGAAGAATGGGCACCGGATCACTCACATTACCCCCTCCAGGGAAACAACGAGATAGTGCATCAGCCTTGGTGTTCTTTGCCCCAGGACGATAGGTGATCACAAAGTTAAACCTGGTAAAAAATAGCGACCACCTAGCCTGTCTAGGGGTGAGACGCTTAGCTGATTCGAGGTACAGAAGATTTTTGTGGTCCGTAATCACAGTGACGGGGTGGACTGCCCCCTCTAAGAAATGACGCCACTCCTCAAACGCAAGTTTAATAGCTAATAGTTCCCTATTGCCAATATCGTAGTTCTTTTCTGCTGCAGATAGTTTTTTTAGAAAAGAAAGCACAAGGACGCCATTTGCCAGGAGACGGACCCTGAGACAGCACCGCCCCCACTCCCACCTCTGACGCATCGACTTCAACAATAAAAGGCTGAGAGACATCAGGTTGGACTAGTACAGGTGCTGAGGTAAACCTCTCTTTTAGAGAGGAAAGAGCAACTTTAGCGGCGTCAGACCATTTAGAAAAATCAGTCCCCTTCCTAGTCATGTCAGTAAGCGGTTTTACAATAAGTGAATAATTTTTAATGAATTTCCTATAGAAATTCGCGAAGCCCAAGAACCGTTGTAGTGCTTTGAGGTTCTCAGGAAGATCCCAATCTAAAATTGCCTGGACCTTCCTAGGATCCATACGGAAACCTGAAGCAGATAAAAAATAACCTAGGAATTGTATCTCCTGAATGGCGAAGACACATTTTTCAATTTTAGCATATAATTCATTCGTCCGTAGGACCTGCAGTACTTGTCTGACATGCACCTCCTGTGTTTTTAGATCAGACGAATAAATTAAAATATCATCTAGGTATATTACCACAAACCTGCCGATTAGATGACTAAAAATGTAATTAACGAAATGTTGAAAGACGGCAGGAGCATTGGTCAGACCGAAAGGCATAACTAGATTTTCATAATGCCCTCAGGGGTGTTAAACGCTGTCTTCCACTCATCCCCCTCCTTAATACGAATCAGGTTGTAGGCCCCCCTAAGATCAAGTTTGGAGAACCACCTAGCACCCGCAATCTGGTTAAACAGGTCAGGAATGAGAGGAAGAGGGTATGGGTCTCGGATGGTTATCCGATTTAATTCGCGAAAATCTAGGCAAGGACGCAGGCCCCCATCTTTCTTTTTAATGAAGAAAAACCCTGCAGCCACGGGTGAAGAAGAGGGTCTGATGTGTCTCTTAGCCAAGCTCTCGGAGATATAATCTTTCATGGCTTGTCTCTCTGGACCCGAAAGATTATATAACCTGGTCTTGGGTAATTTTGCGCCGGGAATAAGGTTAACCAGGCAATCATAAGGACGATGAGGTGGTAACTTCTGACAACCCTTTTCAGAAAAAACATCCTCAAAATCCGAAATAAATGTAGGTAGGGTAGTTATGGAGGCGACTAAGCAATTGCTATTTAAGCAATTTTCTCTGCACTGCTCACTCAACTCCAATATCTCCCTGGCCTGCCAATCCACTACTGGATTGTGCGCTACCAACCAGGGAAGATCCAGCACTACCGGAGTGGGAAGCCCCTCCAGAACATAACCTGAAAGCATCTCGTTATGGTGGTCCCCTACCCGAAGGTGTAAATTATGAACAATGTGGGTGAGGTTTCTCTGAGACAGGGGAGCAGAATCAATAGCAAATATGGGAATGGGTCTCTGTAACGTACAGAGAGACAAACCCATAGTGCGGGCAAAATGGGCATCTATCAAATTTACCCCTGCTCCACTGTCTAGAAAGAAAGAAATAGTCTCCGTCTTATCACCAAAAATAATAACCGCTGGCAACACAAATTGCGATGTACGTATGGAGGAAACGTATACCCCCCGGCTGACATCCTCCACACAGCCTGGGGTTAGTAGTTTTTCCGACGTTTTTTTGTTTCTGAGGAAAGAAGGACAGACATTAATGAAATGACCCCTCTCCCCACAAAAAAAACAAACCCCACGCCTACGGCGAGCCTCAGGAGGACGGACCTGACGAGTAGTTCCTCCTAGCTGCATAGGCCCGTCTAAGTCCGTACAGACTAACTGCTGCTTGGGAGGGGTTACCAATTGCTCCGGTTTTTTCAACCTGTCCCTAAGGCGTCTCTCTATACGGATAGAAAGGGACATAACCGCATCAAGGGAAAAGGGGGTCTCATATAATGCAAGCGCATCCTTAACCCTTTCGGATAACCCAGAGCAGAACTGACTCCTGAGAGCCCGGTCGTTCCATTGGGTATCCGTAGCCCACCTACGCAATTCAGAGCAATACTCCTCTACCGGCCGCTCTCCTTGTAAGAGTCTCCGTAATCTTGATTCACCCAGTCCGACTCGGTCAGGGTCGTCATATATGAGACCCAAAGCCCCGAAAAACTCATCCACTGACCGGAGAGCCTGGGAATCAGTAGGTAAAGAGAACGCCCAGGACTGCGGGTCCCCCTGCAGCAGGGAAATAACAACCCCCACCCGCTGTTCTTCATTACTAGAGGAGTAAGGGCGCAGTTTAAAATATAACTTACAGGCCTCACGGAATGTCAAAAACTTGTCCCTTCCCCCAGAAAATCTGTCAGGGAGAGGGACCTTGGGTTCCGCAACAACCTGGTTACCAGTAGCAACCGCTGGGCTTGCGGTCAGTTGTAATCGCTGCTGTTGCTGGAGGACCGACGCCTTCAATCCTGCCACCTCAATAGACAGGCCATGAAATTGTTTGGACAGAGCTGCAATTTGATCCATACTGGATTCTAAGTAGGTAAAAAAAAAAAAAAAATTAATTTTTTTTTTAACCTACACAAAATAAAGGCCAGAGATAATGTAATGACCGACGTCACGCACAGGGAGGAAAAAAGGGAAAGCCCTGCCCAAGGGAGAGGGAAAGGTGGTTACCCCTAACTCACCTTGCGGCTGGCACCTGACTGCCCTGACGTCCCTAGACGGGTTCCTCACCCGTGCGGCGATCATGTGCCTAAACCCTGGCTTTCCCTAAAATGAGCCCTAGATAGGTGGGATCGCTAGTCCGCACCACTATAACTAAGAGGGAAACACCAGGGAGAGGACAGACAACACAGACAAACACATACACCCAGGTGGGCGATCACAATAGACCACAAAGGTCCAACAGGGATCCGGAGGGTAGCGTTCTGGACCAACTACCAGAGAACGCAGCAACACAGCTCCAGAAGGTCAGAATAGATGTCCAGGCAGAAAGTTCTATCTCTGGCAACCAGAGAAGTGTGAGAGAGGAATATAAGGAGGTTTGGGAGTGCTGGACAAGGAACAGCTGAGGAGAAGGAGCTACGGATCCCTGAGTGAGCCAAAAGGGTTTGCAAAGCAAACCCAGAAAGCTACCATAAGGAAAACAGCCCTATCTTAAATAGAGCGTGCAGCCAACCGCTACGACTTCCTGACCCCGGGTATAACGGAGTCAGGCGTGGTTCTCGATACCCTCGTGACAGTCTCAAAATTGTCCACGTGGCCAGAGCTAGCCTTTTATGCCTTGGAGGTGCTGGCCTGCCCGGCGGCCAGCGTTTTGTCTGAACGTGTATTCAGCACGGCAGGGGGCGTCATTACCGACAAACGCAGCCGCCTGTCTACAGCCAATGTGGACAAGCTGACGTTCATAAAAATGAACCAGGCATGGATCCCACAGGACCTGTCCATCCCTTGTGCAGATTAGACATTTATAACTACCTCCCCTTAACCATATATTATTGTACTCCGGGGCACTTCCTCATTTAATCCTCTTTTTATTTTCATTTTACCATTATATTGCGGGGCAACCCAAAGTTGAATGAACCTCTCCTCTGTCTGGGTGCCGGGGCCTAATAATTTCTGACAGTGGCCTGTTCCAGTGGTGGGTGACATGAAGCCTGATTCTCTGCTATGACATGAAGCCTGAATCTCTGCTATGGGACCTCTCTCCTCTGTCTGGGTTACGGGGCCTAAAAATATCTGACAATGGCCTGTTCCAGTGTTGGGTGACATGAAGCATGATTCTCTGCTATGACATGAAGCCTGATTCTCGCTATGGGACCTATCTCCTCTGTCTGGGTGCCGGGGCCTAAAAATATCTGACAGTGGCCTGTTCCAGTGGTGGGTGACATGAAGCCTGATTCTCTGCTTTGACATGAAGCCTGATTCTCTGCTATGGGACCTCTCTCCTCTGTCTGGGTGCCGGGGCCTAAAAATATCTGACAGTGGCCTGTTCCAGTGTTGGGTGACATGAAGCCTGGTTCTCTGCTATGACATGAAGCCTGAATCTCTGCTATGGGATCTCTCTCCTCTGTCTGTGTGCCGGGGCCTAAAAATATCTGACAATGGCCTGTTCCAGTGGTGGGTGACATGAAGCATGATTCTCTGCTATGACATGAAGCCTGATTCTCTGCTATGGGACCTCTCTCCAATTTATATTGGTTAATTTCTATTTATTTTATTTTTATTCATTTCCCTATCCACATTTGTTTGCAGGGGATTTACCTACATTTTGCTGCCTTTTGCAGCCCTCTAGCCCTTTTCTGGGCTGTTTTACAGCCTTTTTAGTGCCGAAAAGTTCGGGTCCCCATTGACTTAAATGGGGTTCGGGTTCGGGACGAAGTTCGGGTCGAGTTCGGATCCCGAACGCGAACATTTCCGGGAAGTTCGGCCGAACTTCTCGAACCCGAACATCCAGGTGTTCGCTCAACTCTATTCCTGACTATAGCTTGATATTAAAAGAACCCATCATTTTCCACTTCTTGGTCACAGCTTGGAGAGAAATTATTGATATTTTCAAATCTTTTGATATCTCTTTACATTATTCATGATTTATAAAGTTGACCTGCTTTTCTTTCAGATTCTTTCACAGTTGTTTTGCTTTCTTTGTGGTTCAATGACCAACCAGAACTGTTTACTCTAGAAGATATTAGAGAGCATTTCTCCAGAGGTAGGAGATATACAAATTATTTCTACCAGACACTAATTACAGTCATACAAGGCCCATTTGTGGCTATATACCAATTGGCATCTCAACATATATCTGTCAAGTAGAGGTAATATTATCATATGTAAACTTTTGTACAGGGGAATCTTTTCATTCTCAGTTATCATTATGATTACTAAAGTATTCGCAAAATACACAAAATACCAATATTCCCAAATTAACCAATAATGTTTTGCAGGATAATTGATATTTTCTAAAACTGGAACGTCTTTCATAGTCTGTTCTGTAAACTTACAGGCACAACTAAAAAAAATCATTAACGTCTCTATGCATTTAATCTGTAAAGAGATTAAGGACTAAAGCCATTTGACCTTCACTAGATTGTATGAAGTTTTATTCAATTACTGTGTGATGATGTGACTATTATTTCCTCACAGTGATTAAAATGTCTATTTAAATGTACAATTTATAGATAGCAAAGAATGGTACAAATCTGGAGTTCTGGAAAATGTTGAGATAAGGCTACTTTCACACTAGCGTTCGGGTGTCCGCTCGTGCGCACCGTTTGAAGGGGCTCACGAGCGGCCCCGAACGCATCCGTCTGGCCCCAATGCATTCTCAGTGGAGGCGGATCCACTGAGAATGCATCCGCCTGCCAGCGCTCAGCCTCCGCTCCGCTCAGTGAGCGGACACCTGAACGCTGCTTGCAGCGTTCGGGTGTCCGCCTGGCCGTGCGGAGGCGAGCGGATCCGTCCACACTTACAATGTAAGTCAATGGGGACGGATCCGCTTGAAGATGACACTATATGACTCAATCTTCAAGCGGATCCGTTCCCCATTGACTTTCAATGTAAAGTCTGAACGGATCCGCTCAGGCTACTTTCAGACTTAGAAAATTTTCTAAGTAATAATGCAGACGGATCCGTTCTGAACGGATGCAAACGTCTGCATTATCGGAGCGGATCCGTCTGATGAAACATCAGACGGATCCGCTCCGAACGCTAGTGTGAAAGTAGCCTAAGACAAAGATCAAGGTTAAAAAAATCTGCTTTTTACTTTAATTACAATTGAAACATCAGCGATGTGTATTAATGCTCTAGCACATTTGGTAAAATAATTCCAAGAAGAAAGTAAGACCAAGTAAGAAAGTAAAAACCAGCAGGAGGACAGGAGCATACTGGAATTCAATTTCTCCTTACTCACATTCTGCTAAATCTGTAAGGAATGTGTGATTTTTTTTCTAAACTTCCTTGACTGACAAAAGAGGTAGGAGGATACTGGCTGCCTTCAACACACGGCAAAACTCACACATTAATGAATTCCAGATTGTGCTTTCTACATGTGTTTTGTAAAATGACTGGTAAATCTAACCCATAAATGAGGTGAATATATGTTTACAGCTTCTTTACCTTAACAGGGGGTCTTTACATATACTGTGTGTTAAAAGAACAATAAATTATAGTTTCTATAATCCTTATTCAGCACATTTCTGCATTAGCTGAAATAACTCCTTCACTAACAAGAAAGCAAAGGTCTATAAAGTGGGAAATTGAACAAAGAATATTAGAACATTGCAAAACTTGTTTGAGAGTAAAACCAACCCTAAAATGTTCATATATACACTGCGTGCAGAATTATTAGGCAAATGAGTATTTTTACCACATCATCCTCTTTATGCATGTTGTCTTACTCCAAGCTGTATAGGCTCGAAAGCCTACTACCAATTAAGCATATTAGGTGATGTGCATCTCTGTAATGAGAAGGGGTGTGGTCTAATGACATCAACACCCTATATTAGGTGTGCATAATTATTAGGCAACTTCCTTTCCTTTGGCAAAATGGGTCAAAAGAAGGACTTGACAGGCTCAGAAAAGTCAAAAATAGTGAGATATCTTGCAGAGGGATGCAGCACTCTTAAAATTGCAAAGCTTCTGAAGCGTGATCATCGAACAATCAAGCGTTTCATTCAAAATAGTCAACAGGGTCGCAAGAAGCGTGTGGAAAAACCAAGGCGCAAAATAACTGCCCATGAACTGAGAAAAGTCAAGCGTGCAGCTGCCAAGATGCCACTTGCCACCAGTTTGGCCATATTTCAGAGCTGCAACATCACTGGAGTGCCCAAAAGCACAAGGTGTGCAATACTCAGAGACATGGCCAAGGTAAGAAAGGCTGAAAGACGACCACCACTGAACAAGACACACAAGCTGAAACGTCAAGACTGGGCCAAGAAATATCTCAAGACTCATTTTTCTAAGGTTTTATGGACTGATGAAATGAGAGTGAGTCTTGATGGGCCAGATGGATGGGCCCGTGGCTGGATTGGTAAAGGGCAGAGAGCTCCAGTCCGACTCAGACGCCAGCAAGGTGGAGGTGGAGTACTGGTTTGGGCTGGTATCATCAAAGATGAGCTTGTGGGGCCTTTTCGGGTTGAGGATGGAGTCAAGCTCAACTCCCAATCCTACTGCCAGTTTCTGGAAGACACCTTCTTCAAGCAGTGGTACAGGAAGAAGTCTGCATCCTTCAAGAAAAACATGATTTTCATGCAGGACAATGCTCCATCACACGCGTCCAAGTACTCCACAGCGTGGCTGGCAAGAAAGGGTATAAAAGAAGAAAATCTAATGACATGGCCTCCTTGTTCACCTGATCTGAACCCCATTGAGAACCTGTGGTCCATCATCAAATGTGAGATTTACAAGGAGGGAAAACAGTACACCTCTCTGAACAGTGTCTGGGAGGCTGTGGTTGCTGCTGCACGCAATGTTGATGGTGAACAGATCAAAACACTGACAGAATCCATGGATGGCAGTCTTTTGAGTGTCCTTGCAAAGAAAGGTGGCTATATTGGTTACTGATTTGTTTTTGTTTTGTTTTTGAATGTCAGAAATGTATATTTGTGAATGTTGAGATGTTATATTGGTTTCACTGGTAAAAATAAATAATTGAAATGGGTATATATTTGTTTTTTGTTAAGTTGCCTAATAATTATGCACAGTAATAGTCACCTGCACACGCAGATATCCCCCTAAAATAGCTAAAACTAAAAACAAACTAAAAACTACTTCCAAAAATATTCAGCTTTGATATTAATGAGTTTTTTGGGTTCATTGAGAACATGGTTGTTGTTCAATAATAAAATTAATCCTCAAAAATACAACTTGCCTAATAATTCTGCACTCCCTGTATATATATATATATATATATATATATATCCATAAGAAAACTTGGCAGCACTCCCTTGGAAGCTGTATAAGATGTAGGGTGCCCGCGGTGGTCCCTCGATTCAGGACGGAAGACAACAAAGAAAGTTCGCAGCACTCCTTGAAAGATAAAATGTGCTCTTTTATTCACACATATCAAGTGACAACGTTTCGGTTCTCTCACAGAACCTTTCTCAAGACAGGTCCTGACTTGAGAAAGGTTCTGTGAGAGAACCGAAACGTTGTCACTTGATATGTGTGAATAAAAGAGCACATTTTATCTTTCAAGGAGTGCTGCGAACTTTCTTTGCTTTATATATATATACACATAAAGAATATCCCATCAAGTTCCATTTAAATTGTTCATCTTCTTATGTAATATATGTGCTAGCATGCCCGTGTAACCTAATATATATTGGGGAAACGTCCACAGAATTAAAACTAAGACTGAACAATCACAGGAATTCAATAAGAAAAAAACGTGCTGATCTTCCGGTCTCCAGGCATTTTGGATCCCTTGGGCACACTGAGCGGGATCTAAGATGCTGGATACTGGACCATGTCGAACTTCCTAGGAGAGGTGGAGACCGTCTAGCTATTCTCAAGAAAAGGGAATTGCGGTGGATTTATGATTTAGATAGCTTGCACCCCAGAGGATTAAATGTAGAGTTCAGATAGGTGCCTAGTGATCTGTTGCTTGCCCCCTTTTTCCATGCATTTATGTGTTACACTTTCCCCATACTTGTAATAGTGTCGGAGAATTGTGAAAGTACTATATACAACTGCAAACGTAATAGAGTATAAAGTTGGAAACTTATATATATTTTTTCTTGCCTTTTAGAATTTTTAACCCTCACGATGCTGGATGCGGATCCCTGGACTTTAATTTGTTGGAAGCGATGCAGCCCAGTACCAACTACAGTGTCCTATCGTACATGCGCTATTCCAGAGACATTATTAAGCTACAGTGCGATGCTGTTTTCTGTATATGTTGAGGGACAATCCCTCTATGACCGCTTTTTCCAGCAAGTGGGTTAGGTAGGTCGGTGGGGCTCATGGAGATGTCCCCCTCCGACGTACACGGCCCCAAGGTCTGGTGTCCCTCCCGAGAGGTGGGGATCCCGGTCCTGATGCTGGCACCTGTAGGAGATCCCTGCTGCGGTCTGCTGCACATTTTCTATGTGTTCCGTTCTATGGTCACGACTTTGAGTATATACTCTGTATGGTTATTATTCACGTGACGAACATAGAGCGGACATCTAGGGCATTCTTCCCTGAACCAAAATGGCGCTGGTAGATGTTACCCTATAGAGCGCATGCGCACTATTTTGACATTGTGATTCACATGATGTTGTTACTCTGGGCATGCGCATTGAGGAGATCGAGACGCATAGGGAGCATGATGGTATGTGGGCTCCATGGCTTTCCGAATTTCACTCCTGGGATCCCCATTCAGTATGTCTGCACTGTTTTATGATTCTAATTGGAACACAAGTTCTACATATATTTTGTTCTATATAAGAGGGATGGTATCCTGGTATGATAGAACGTATAACACTAGTCACTATGCTAAACATGCACTTTATAATTGTATCACATGTCTGTAATTTAAGATGATTGTAACCACACCCTGATGGGTGGAACACTTTTTGTAATGCTTTAAATGTGCTCACTTTCACTGTCTCCATGCTTGAGAAAGGCTCGCAAGAGCTGAAACGTCGCAAACTTTGCCATAACATGGGTGAATAAACAGCTTTGATTTTTTCATCACATTTTGGAGTGCAGTCCTGCTTTCTATTTGATTATATATATATTTACCTCTTGGAGTGCCGCCCGTTTTTCTGGACCTATATATATATATATATATAGAAGAAAAATGGCGGCACTGGCTATGAGCGGAAGAAGTTGGGTGCACGTTCCTAGGGAATCGACTTCTTACCCCACAAGTAAATCCAGAAAATGGACGGCATTCCAATCAGATGAAAAAAATAGTGATACCTTTATTCAACCATCAATTAGTGAACAAATCATAAAAACACGCCCCACAATGGGTGTGTTTACAAAAAATGTCAGTGCGGCAATAACAAGTGAAAACAAATAAAAACGGAACAATAAGTGATAAGGCAAAAGAAAGGAACACACATGTCCCATAATTGCATGTTACATATAGATTGCATATTTCATATAGATATACGGACAGACCCATCGATCGGGCACATAGGACTAATCGATGCATGTGTCCGGTCTATGTGTAAACAAGGGGCGGAGCAGGGAGACAATCGTATGGACATACCAGACATCAGCTGGAGGCATATTCCATGCGGCTCTTCGGCGTTGTGTACGCATCAGTGCGCAGGCGCGGCGTTACACCAATCAGGGACTTCCAGCATCATCAAAGCTTGCCAGCGTCTTTACGTCATCAAGACGTCCTTCAGTGCAGCCTCGATGTATTACGGCGCATGCCCAGTATCCATCTTGCTTTCAAAACGCCATCTTTAATACTGAAGGAATGCCCAATACCCGTGTATAAGTATGTATAAGCATCAGACCTGTTTCAAACTAGAGTAAAGCGATCTAGACAAGTAGGGACAACCTGTAAAACCAATATGTCCACAAACTATACCCAAGTATCAACCCATCACACACGGGAAACCGCAGTGCAAAAACAGGTATATAACAAGGGTGTCATATCGCAACCATACTCAAGAGGGCTCTCCTCTTCCAGGTACATAGATGCCACAGGGGGCAAATCCAACCAGCTAAAATGGAAAATCTGGGTAGCACCACCAAGGCTGATATAACAAAATATATATATAGGTCCCAAGGTGTTCGCCGGGTCCGGCAATACAAAATTTGCGAATAAATAAAATAATATAAAAAAATAATAAAATGACAAAAGCGCATATCCATAGTCTATGGATCCAGCAA
Organism: Bufo bufo; assembly: GCF_905171765.1. Lineage (NCBI taxonomy): Eukaryota > Metazoa > Chordata > Amphibia > Anura > Bufonidae > Bufo > Bufo bufo. Next base: position 429,886,125 of record NC_053392.1, on the reverse strand, counting down.
AGTTCCCTGCATTTAAGCATCTTCGACCTATCTCCCCCACGTCTGGGCTGAGGTATATGGTCGAGGATCCAGCACTTCAGATCACTCTCTTTATGTCTAGCCTCAGAGAAATGCTTGGATACCGGTAGATCCAAACGTTTCTTCCGGATACTCAGACGGTGGTTGTTCAACCGGGTCTTAAGGTCGGTCGTCGTTTCACCAACATACAGCAGGTTACACGGGCATGATAACACGTAAATAACATAGCTTGAGTTGCATGTAAGATGAAACGAGATGTTGTGAGGCTCACCTGTGCTGGGATGCACAAATGTTTTCCCTTTTCGGATGTATCTACAATTAACGCACCCCAGGCAAGGAAAACACCCCAAGCCGGGTTGTGTCAAAGTAGTCTGTTTAGAGGACCCCTTTGGACCTATGTCGGCTCTGACCAACTGGTCTCGTAAATTTCTTGAGCGCCGATAGGAAAAAAGCGGTGGACATTGGAACTCCGGAATCCCCTTGAAACAAGAGCCCAGGAGGTCCCAATGTCTCCTGCGTATCTTGTTGATCTGAGGGCTAAGTTCACTGTAAACAGACACAAATGGAATCCTGTCGGTTTTCTGAACTGTTTTACGCTGTGACAGTAATTCACCCCGATCTAAACTGCGAACCCTGTCCATGTGCTCATTTAATAGTCGTTTCGGGTATCCCCTATTACGAAACCTATTGGCCATGGATTCAAGGGTCGCGTTAGACACATGTTCGTCGGACACAATACGTTTCACCTTAAGGAACTGGGAGAACGGCAATGACTCAACCATTCTCCTAGGATGAGAGCTATTGTAACACAGAAAGGTATTAGTGTTGGTGGGCTAGAAATATAACTCTGTGTGTAACACACCTCGACTGAGTGTGACCTTGGTGTCCAAAAATTTAATATCTGTTTTAGAATGGACGAGAGTGAATTGTAGACTGGAGTCATGGCTGTTCAGAAAGCCATGAAAGTCAAACTCCTCTCCACTGCCAGTCCATATGAGGAAGCTGTATCTCCACCACCTCAGCACATGTCTGAAGTGGTGGGATAGAAAGACGACATCTTCCTCAAAACACTGCATGAAAATATTTGCATACGTGGGGGCGCCCCAATTTGACTAGCACCGAGTAGAGTCCCTTGATGCACTTAGGTCCGACCCCACCCTTGTTCTGAAACCAGCAGACAAGGGTGGTGCGGTCGTCGTTATGGACACCCATAAATATGTCAATGAGATCATGCAGCAATTAGGGGACCCACAGGTTTACAGAATCTTGGATTCTGATCCCAGATTCAAAATAGCTGTCTAGCCTCAGGAGACATTGGGACCTCCTGGGCTCTTGTTTCAAGGGGATTCCGGAGTTCCAATGTCCACCGCTTTTTTCCTATCGGCGCTGAAGAAATTTACGAGACCAGTTGGTCAGAGCCGACATAGGTCCAAAGGGGTCCTCTAGACAGACTACTTTGACACAACCCGGCTTGGGGTGTTTTCCTTGCCTGGGGTGCGTTAATTGTAGATACATCCGAAAAGGGAAAACATTTGTGCATCCCAGCACAGGTGAGCCTCACAACATCTCGTTTCATCTTACATGCAACTCAAGCTATGTTATTTACGTGTTATCATGCCCGTGTAACCTGCTGTATGTTGGTAAAACGACGACCGACCTTAAGACCCGGTTGAACAACCACCGTCTGAGTATCCGGAAGAAACGTTTGGATCTACCGATATCCAAGCATTTCTCTGAGGCTAGACATAAAGAGAGTGATCTGAAGTGCTGGATCCTCGACCATATACCTCAGCCCAGACGTGGGGGAGATAGGTTGAAGATGCTTAAACGCAGGGAACTTTGCTGGATCCATAGACTAGACAGCCTAAAACCAAAAGGACTAAATATAGAATTTAACTTTGGTGATGTGGTATGAGGGGTGGCTTTCCTCCGCTGATCGTCGGGCTACTGTTCTGTGTCTTGTGTACACACTACGAGAGTATAATTATCTATTTCAAGATTTCTTAAAATATATATTCATATATTTTTCTTTTATCCTTAGATTATTTTTTTATTGATCACTCACACTCAGCACTTTTCTGGGCAGGAGCATGTGGAGGAAATGGACGCAGCATCATATGCGGGAGTTTTATTCCTATGGCTATGCGCTTTTGTCATTTTATTATTTTTTTATATTATTTTATTTATTCGCAAATTTTGTATTGCCGAACCCGGCGAACACCTTGGGACCTATATATATATATTGTTATATCAGCCTTGGTGGTGCTACCCAGATTTTCCATTTTAGCTGGTTGGATTTGCTCCCCGTGGCATCTATGTACCTGGAAGAGGAATGCCCTCTTCAGTATGGTTGTGATTAGAGTTGAGCGAACACCTGGATGTTCGGGTTCGAGAAGTTCGGCCGAACTTCCCGGAAATGTTCGGCTTCGGGATCCGAACCCGACCCGAACTTCGTCCCGAACCCGAACACCATTGAAGTCAATGGGGACCCGAACTTTTCGGCACTAAAAAAACAGCCCATGAAAGAGCTAGAGGGCTGCAAAAGGCAGCAACATGTAGGTAAATCCCCTGCAAACAAATGTGGATAGGGAAATGAATTTAAAAAAAATAAAATAAAAAATTAACCAATATCAATTGGACAGAGGTCCCATAGCAGAGAATCGGGCTTCACGTCAGCAGAGAATCAGTCTCTTCATGCCATAGCAAAGAATCTGGCTTCATGTCAGCAGAGAATCAGTCTCTTCATGCCATAGCAGAGAATCAGGCTTCAGGTCACCCACCACTGGAACAGGCCACTGTCACATATTTAGGCCCCGGCACCCAGACAGAGGAGAGAGGTCCCGTAACAGAGAATCTGGCTTCATGTCAGCACAGAATCAGTCTTCATGTCATAGCAGAGAATCAGGGTTCACGTCACCCACCACTGGAAGAGGCCACTGTCACACATTTAGGCCCAGGCACCCAGGCAGAGGAGAGAGGTCCCGTAACAGAGATTCAGGCTTCATGTCAGTACAGAATCAGTCTTCATGTCATAGCAGAGAATCAGGCTTCACGTCACCCACCACTGGAACAGGCCACTGTCACATATTTAGGCCCCGACACCCAGGCTGAGGAGAGAGGTCCCGTAACAGAGATTCAGGCTTCATGTCAGCAGAGAATCAGTCTTCATGTCATAGCAGAGAATCAGGCTTCACGTCACCCACCACTGGAACAGGCCACTGTCACATATTTAGGCCCAGGCAGAGGAGAGAGGTCCCGTAACAGAGATTCAGGCTTCATGTCAGCACAGAATCAGTCTTCATGTCATAGCAGAGAATCAGGCTATACGTCACCCACCACTGGAACAGGCCACTGTCACATATTTAGGCCCAGGCACCCAGACAGAGGAGAGAGGTCCCATAACAGAGATTCAGGCTTCATGTCAGCAGAGAATCAGTCTTCATGTCATAGCAGAGAATCAGGCTTCACGTCACCCACCACTGGAACAGGCCACTGTCACATATTTAGGCCCAGGCACCCAGACAGAGGAGAGAGGTCCCGTAACAGAGATTCAGGCTTCATGTCAGCACAGAATCAGTCTTCATGTCATAGCAGAGAATCAGGCTTCACGTCACCCACCACTGGAACAGGCCACTGTCACATATTTAGGCCCAGGCACCCAGGCAGAGGAGAGAGGTCCCGAAACAGAGATTCAGGCTTCATGTCAGCACAGAATCAGTCTTCATGTCATAGCAGAGAATCAGGCTTTACGTCACCCACCACTGGAACAGGCCACTGTCACATATTTAGGCCCCGGCACCCAGACAGAGGAGAGAGGTCCCGTAACAGAGATTCAGGCTTCATGTCAGCACAGAATCAGTCTTCATGTCATAGCAGAGAATCAGGCTTCACGTCACCCACCACTGGAACAGGCCACTGTCACATATTTAGGCCCAGGCACCCAGGCAGAGGAGAGAGGTCCCGTAACAGAGATTCAGGCTTCATGTCAGCGCAGAATCAGTCTTCATGTCATAGGAGAGAATCAGGCTTCACGTCACCCACCACTGGAACAGGCCACTGTCACATATTTAGGCCCAGGCACCCAGGCAGAGGAGAGAGGTCCCGAAACAGAGATTCAGGCTTCATGTCAGCACAGAATCAGTCTTCATGTCATAGCAGAGAATCAGGCTTTACGTCACCCACCACTGGAACAGGCCACTGTCACATATTTAGGCCCCGGCACCCAGACAGAGGAGAGAGGTCCCGTAACAGAGATTCAGGCTTCATGTCAGCACAGAATCAGTCTTCATGTCATAGCAGAGAATCAGGCTTCACGTCACCCACCACTGGAACAGGCCACTGTCACATATTTAGGCCCAGGCACCCAGACAGAGGAGAGAGGTCCCGTAACAGAGATTCAGGCTTCATGTCAGCACAGAATCAGTCTTCATGTCATAGCAGAGAATCAGGCTTCACGTCACCCACCACTGGAACAGGCCACTGTCACATATTTAGGCCCCGGCACCCAGACAGAGGAGAGAGGTCCCGTAACAGAGAATCTGGCTTCATGTCAGCACAGAATCAGTCTTCATGTCATAGCAGAGAATCAGGCTTCACGTCACCCACCACTGGAACAGGCCACTGTCACACATTTAGGCCCAGGCACCCAGGCAGAGGAGAGAGGTCCCGTAACAGAGATTCAGGCTTCATGTCAGCAGAGAATCAGTCTTCATGTCATAGCAGAGAATCAGGCTTCACGTCACCCACCACTGGAACAGGCCACTGTCACATATTTAGGCCCCGGCACCCAGACAGAGGAGAGAGGTCCCGTAACAGAGATTCAGGCTTCATGTCAGCACAGAATCAGTCTTCATGTCATAGCAGAGAATCAGGCTTCACGTCACCCACCACTGGAACAGGCCACTGTCACATATTTAGGCCCAGGCACCCAGGCAGAGGAGAGAGGTCCCGTAACAGAGATTCAGGCTTCATGTCAGTGCAGAATCAGTCTTCATGTCATAGCAGAGAATCAGGCTTCACGTCACCCACCACTGGAACAGTCCACTGTCACATATTTAGGCCCCGGCACCCAGACAGAGGAGAGAGGTCCCGTAGCAGAGAATCTGGCTTCATGTCAGAACAGAATCAGTCTTTATATCATAGCAGAGTATCAGGCTTCACGTCACCCACCACTGGAACAGGCCACTGTCACATATTTAGGCCCCGGCACCCAGACAGAGGAGAGAGGTCACGTAACAGAGAATCTGGCTTCATGTCAGCACAGAATCAGTCTTCATGTCATAGCTGAGAATCAGGCTTCACGTCACCCACCACTGGAAGAGGCCACTGTCACACATTTAGGCCCAGGCACCCAGGCAGAGGAGAGAGGTCCCGTAACAGAGATTCAGGCTTCATGTCAGCAGAGAATCAGTCTTCATGTCATAGCAGAGAATCAGGCTTCACGTCACCCACCACTGGAACAGGCCACTGTCACATATTTAGGCCCAGGCACCCAGGCAGAGGAGAGAGGTCCCATAACAGAGATTCAGGCTTCATGTCAGCAGAGAATCAGTCTTCATGTCATAGCAGAGAATCAGGCTTCACGTCACCCACCACTGGAACAGGCCACTGTCACACATTTAGGCCCAGGCACCCAGGCAGAGGAGAGAGGTCCCGTAACAGAGATTCAGGCTTCATGTCAGCACAGATTCAGTCTTCATATCATAGCAGAGAATCAGGCTTCACGTCACCCACCACTGGAACAGGCCACTGTCACATATTTAAGCCCCGGCACCCAGACAGAGGAGAGAGGTCCCGTAACAGAGAATCTGGCTTCGTGTCAGCAGAGAATCAGTCTTCATGTCATAGCAGAGAATCAGGCTTCACGTCACCCACCACTGGAACAGGCCACTGTCACATATTTAGACCCAGGTACCCAGGCAGAGGAGAGAGGTCACGTAACAGAGAATCTGGCTTCGTGTCAGCAGAGAATCAGTCTTCATGTCATAGCAGAGAATCAGGCTTCACGTCACCCACCACTGGAATAGGCCACTGTCACATATTTAGGCCCCGTCACCCAGACAGAGGAGAGAGGTCCCATAACAGAGAATCTGGCTTCATTTCAGCAGAGAATCAGTCTTCATGTCATAGCAGAGAATCAGGCTTCACGTCACCCACCACTGGAACAGGCCACTGTCACACATTTTGGCCCCGGCACCCAGACATAGGAGAGGTTCATTCAACTTCGGGTTGCCCTGCAATATAATGGTAAAATGAAAATAAAAATAGGATTGAATGAGGAAGTGCCCTGGAGTACAATAATATATTGTTAAGGGGAGGTAATTAATGTCTAATCTGCACAAGGGATGGACAGGTCCTGTGGGATCCATGCCTGGTTCATTTCTATGAACGTCAGCTTGTCTATATTGGCTGTAGACAGGCGGCTGCATTTGTCTGTAATGACGCCCCCTGCCGTGCTGAATACACATTCAGACAAAACGCTGGCCGCCGGGCAGGCCAGCACCTCCAAGGCATAAAAGGCTAGCTCTGGCCACGTGGACAATTTGGAGACCCAGAAGTTGAATGGGGCCGAACCATCAGTCAGTACGTGGAGGGGTGTGCACAGGTACTGTTCCACCATGTTAGTGAAATGTTGCCTCCTGCTAACACGTTCCGTATCAGGTGGTGGTGCCGTTAGCTGTGGCGTGTTGACAAAACTTTTCCACATCTCTGCCATGCTAACCCTGCCCTCAGAGGAGCTGGCTGTGACACAGCTGCATTGGCGACCTCTTGCTCCTCCTCTGCCATCGCCTTGGGCTTCCACTGGTTCCCCTGTGACATTTGGGAATGCTCTCAGTAGCGCGTCTACCAACGTGCGCTTGTTCTCGCGCATCTTCCGATCACGCTCTAGTGTAGGAAGTAAGGTGGGCACATTGTCTTTGTACCGCACACGTTAAAATGTGGGCAACTCTGCTGTCGTTGCGCAGGCACTGTAGCATGTAGTCGCTCATGTGTGCCAGGCTGCCCAGAGGTAAGGACAAGCTGTCCTCTGTGGGAGGCGTATCGTCATCGTCCTGTGTTTCCCCCCAGCCATACACCAGTGATGGGCCCGAGCTGCTTTGGGTTCCACCCCGCTGTGAACATGCTTCATCCTCATCCTCCTCCACCTCCTCCTCATCCTCGTCCTCCTCGTCCTCCAGTAGTGGGTCCTGTCTGGCCACATTTGTACCTGGCCTCTGCTGTTGCAAAAAACCTCCCTCTGAGTCACTTCGAAGAGACTGGCCTGAAAGTGCTAAAAATGACCCCTCTTCCTCCTCTTCCTCCTGGGCCACCTCCTCTTCCTTCATCGCCTTAAGTGTTTTCTCAAGGAGACATAGAAGTGGTATTGTAACGCTGATAACGGCGTCATCGCCACTGGCCATGTTGGTGGAGTACTCGAAACAGCGCAACAGGGCACACAGGTCTCGCATGGAGGCCCAGTCATTGGTGGTGAAGTGGTGCTGTTCCGCAGTGCGACTGACCCGTGCCTGCTGCAGCTGAAACTCCACTATGGCCTGCTGCTGCTCGCACAGTCTGTCCAGCACGTGCAAGGTGGAGTTCCACCTGGTGGGCACATCGCATATGAGGCGGTGAGCGGGAAGGCCGAAGTTACGCTGTAGCGCAGACAGGCGTGCAGCAGCAGGGTGTGAACGCCGGAAGCGCGAACAGATGGCCCGCACTTTATACAGCAGCTCTGACATGTCGGGGTAGTTGCGAATGAACTTCTGCACCACCAAATTCAGCACATGCGCCAGGCAAGGGATGTGCGTCAAACCGGCTAGTCCCAGAGCTGCAACGAGATTTCGCCCATTATCGCACACAACCAGGCTGGGATTGAGGCTCACCGGCAGCAACCACTCGTCGGTCTGTTGTTCTATACCCCGCCACAACTCCTGTGCGGTGTGGGGCCTGTCCCCCAAACATATGAGTTTCAGAATGGCCTGCTGACGTTTACCCCGGGATGTGCTGAAGTTGGTGGTGAAGGTGTGTGGCTGACTGGATGAGCAGGTGGAAGAAAAGGAGGAGGAAGCTGAGGAGGAGGAGGAGACAGGAGGCAAAGAATGTTGCCCTGCGATCCTTGGCGGCGGAAGGACGTGCGCCAAACAGCTCTCCGCCTGGGGCCCAGCCGCCACTACATTTACCCAGTGTGCAGTTAGGGAGATATAGCGTCCCTGGCCGTGCTTACTGGTCCACGTATCTGTGGTTAGGTGGACCTTGCCACAGATGGCGTTGCGCAGTGCACACTTGATTTTATCGGACACTTGGTTGTGCAGGGAAGGCACGGCTCTCTTGGAGAAGTAGTGCCGGCTGGGAACAACATACTGTGGGACAGCAAGCGACATGAGCTGTTTGAAGCTGTGTGTGTCCACCAGCCTAAATGACAGCATTTCATAGGCCAGTAATTTAGAAATGCTGGCATTCAGGGCCAGGGATCGAGGGTGGCTAGGTGGGAATTTACGCTTTCTCTCAAATGTTTGTGAGATAGAGAGCTGAACGCTGCCGTGTGACATGGTTGAGATGCTTGGTGACGCAGGTGGTGGTGTTGGTGGTACATCCCATGTTTGCTGGGCGGCAGGTGCCAACGTTCCTCCAGAGGCGGAGGAAGAGGCCGAGGCGGCGGCAGCAGCAGAAGAGGCCAAGGCGGCAGCAGCAGAAGAGGTAGCAGGGGGAGCGTGAGTGACTTCTTTGCTTTGTTTTTAAGGTGTTTACTCCACTGCAGTTCATGCTTTGCATGCAGGTGCCTGGTCATGCAGGTTGTGCTAAGTTTCAGAACGTTAATGCCTCGCTTCAGGCTCTGATGGCACAGCGTGCAAACCACTCGGGTCTTGTCGTCAGCACATTGTTTAAAGAAGTGCCATGCCAGGGAACGCCTTAAAGCTGCCTTTGGGGTGCTCGGTCCCAGATGGCGGCGGTCAGTAGCAGGCGGAGTCTCTTGGCGGCGGGTGTTCTGATTTTGCCCACCGCTCCCTCTTTTGCTACGCTGTTGGCTCGGTCTTACAACTGCCTCTTCCTCGAACTGTGAAAGTCAGTGGCACGACCTTCATTCCATGTGGGCTCTAGGACCTCATCGTCCCCTGCATCGTTTTCCACCCAGTCTTGATCCCTGACCTCCTGTTCAGTCTGCACACTGCAGAAAGACGCAGCAGTTGGCACCTGTGTTTCGTCATCATCAGAGACGTGCTGAGGTGGTATTCTCATGTCCTCATCATTAGGAAACATAAGTGGTTGTGCGTTAGTGCATTCTATCTCTTCCACCCCTGGGGAAGGGCTAGGTGGATGCCCTTGGGAAACCCTGGCAGCAGAGTCTTCAAACAGCATAAGAGACTGCTGCATAACTTGAGGCATGGGGGTGATGTGACAGACTGATGGGCTTGGTTTTCATGCGCCATCTGTGCGCTTTCTGCAGAAGACTGGGTGAAAGATAATGTGAACGTGCTGGATGCACTGTCGGCCACCCAATTGACTAATTCCTGTACCTGCTCAGGCCTTACCATCCTTAGAACGGCATTGGGCCCCACCAAATATCGCTGTAAATTCTGCTGGCTACTGGGACCTGAGGTAGTTGGTTCACTAGGACGTGTGGCTGTGGCAGAACGGCCACGTCCTCTCCCAGCACCAGAGGGTCCACTAACACCACCACAACCATGTCCACGTCCGCGTCCCTTATTAGATGTTTTCCTCATTGTTCCCGTTCACCACAATTTTGAAAATGGCAAATTTGGGAATAGTTTTTCAAACCAGAACAAAAACTGTGCTTTTACAGTCACTACAAATATTTTGACCAGCTAAAACAGTACAGATTTGGTTGAATAGAAATGTGAGGCCTAATTTTTTTGCGCTGTGTGACAGATATACCTTTAATCACAGAATTAGACTTGTATCTGCACGGTAGCGTGTGTGTTAAGTTTTTCTGAATGACACTATCAGCACCTTGAATCTAAGATATCCTTTTTGGGATAGATTTAAAGTAGGCCTGATATAGCAGAAACTACTTATTTTGAGAATGGCAAATTTGGGAATAGTTTTTCAACCCAGAACAAAAACTGTGCTTTTACGGTCACTACAAATAATTTGACCAGCTAAAACAGTACAGATTTGGTTGAATAGAAATGTGAGGCCTATTTTTCTTGCGCTGTGTGACAGATATACCTTTAATCACAGAATTAGACTTGTATCTGCACGGTAGCGTGTGTGTTAAGTTTTTCTGAATGACACTATCAGCACCTTGAATCTAAGATATCCTTTTTGGGATAGATTTAAAGTAGGCCTGATATAACAGAAACTACTTATTTTGAGAATGGCAAATTTGGGAATAGTTTTTCAACCCAGAACAAAAACTGTGCTTTTACGGTCACTACAAATAATTTGACCAGCTAAAACAGTACAGATTTGGTTGAATAGAAATGTGAAGCCTATTTTTTTTGCGCTGTGTGACAGATATACCTTTAATCACAGAATTAGACTTGTATCTGCACGGTAGCGTGTGTGTTAAGTTTTTCTGAATGACACTATCAGCACCTTGAATCTAAGATATCCTTTTTGGGATAGATTTAAAGTAGGCCTGATATAGCAGAAACTACTTATTTTGAGAATGGCAAATTTGGGAATAGTTTTTCAACCCAGAACATAAACTGTGCTTTTACGGTCACTACAAATAATTTGACCAGCTAAAACAGTACAGATTTGGTTGAATAGAAATGTGAGGCCTATTTTTTTTGCTCTGTGTGACAGATATACCTTTAATCACAGAATTAGACTTGTATCTGCACGGTAGCGTGTGTGTTAAGTTTTTCTGAATGACACTATCAGCACCTTGAATCTAAGATATCCTTTTTGGGATAGATTTAAAGTAGGCCTGATATAGCAGAAACTACTAATTTTGAGAATGGCAAATTTGGGAATAGTTTTTCAACCCAGAACAAAAACTGTGCTTTTACGGTCACTACAAATAACTTGACCAGCTAAAACAGTACAGATTTTGTTGAATAGAAATGTGAGGCCTATTTTTTTTGCGCTGTGTGACAGATATACCTTTAATCACAGAATTAGACTTGTATCTGCACGGTAGCGTGTGTGTTAAGTTTTTCTGAATGACACTATCAGCACCTTGAATCTAAGATATCCTTTTTGGGATAGATTTAAAGTAGGCCTGATATAGCAGAAACTACTAATTTTGAGAATGGCAAATTTGGGAATAGTTTTTCAACCCAGAACAAAAACTGTGCTTTTACGGTCACTACAAATAACTTGACCAGCTAAAACAGTACTGATTTGGAGGAATATAAATGTCAGGTCTATTTTTTAGGCGCTGGGTGACAGGCTCAACTTGCCCCTGATGTATTATATGGCCAAAAAATAACCACACTATTGATGGTTAAATGCACTTGGGTGACACAGGCTCAGCCTGCACCTGATGTAGTATATGGCCAAAAAATAACCACACTGTTGATGGTTAAATGCACTTGGGTGACACAGGCTCAGCCTGCACCTGATGTAGTATATGGCCAAAAAATAACCACACTGTTGATGGTTAAATGCACTTCGGTGACACAGGCTCAGCCTGCAGCTGATGTAGGATATGGCCAAAAAATAACCACACTGTTGATGGTTAAATGCACTTGGGTGACACAGGCTCAGCCTGCACCTGATGTAGTATATGGCCAAAAAATAACCACACTGTTGATGGTTAAATGCACTTCGGTGACACAGGCTCAGCCTGCAGCTGATGTAGGATATAGCAAAAAATAACCACACTATTGATGGTTAAAAGCACTTGGTGGTAGCTTGTGCTGGCGCACCACAAGCCACAAAATGGCCGCCGATCACCCCAGAAAAAAGTGATATAAAAACGCTCTGGGCAGCCTAAAAAAAGTGAGCAATTCGATATTAGCACTTCAATAATCCACAGCTGCAGATCGATCACAGAATGAAGTCTTTTGGAGGAGTTAATCTGCCAAATCTCGCCCTAACGTCGCAGCAGCAACCTCTCCCTATGCTTGAATCAGCAGAGTGATGTGCAGCGCTACGTGACCCAAGCTTATATAGAGGCTGGGTCACATGCTGCACTGGCCAATCATAGCCATGCCAATAGTAGGCAAGGCTGTGATGGCCTCTTGGGGCAAGTAGTATGACGCTTGTTGATTGGCTGCTTTGCAGCCTTTCAAAAAGCACCAAGAAAGCGCCGAACACCGAACCCGAACCCGGACTTTTACGAAAATGTTCGGGTTCGTGTCACGGACACCCCAAAATTCGGTACGAACCCGAACTATACAGTTCGGGTTCGCTCATCCCTAGTTGCGATATGACACCCTTGTTATATTCTTGTTTTTACACTGTGTGTTATGGGTTGATACTTGGGTATAGTTTGTGGACATATTGGTTTTCCAGGTTGTCCCTACTTGTCTAGATCTCTTTACTCTAGTTTGAAACAGGTCTGATGCTTATACATACTTATACACGGGTATTGGGCATTCCTCCAGTATTAAAGATGGCGTTTTGAAAGCAAGATGGATACTGGGCATGCGCCGTAATACATCGAGGCTGCACTGAAGGACGTCTTGATGACGTAATGACGCTGGCAAGCTTTGATGATGCTGGAAGTCCCTGATTGGTGTAACGCCGCGCCTGCGCACTGATGCGTACACAACGCCGAAGAGCCGCATGGAATATGCCTCCAGCTGATGTCTGGTATGTCCATACGATTGTCTCCCTGCTCCGCCCCTTGTTTACACATAGACCGGACACATGCATCAGTTCTATGTGCCCGATCGATGGGTCTGTCCGTATATCTATATGAAATATGCAATCTATATGTAACATGCAATTATGGGACATGTGTGTTCCTTTCTTTTGCCTTATCACTTATTGTTCCGTTTTTATTTGTTTTCACTTGTTATTGCTGCACTGACATTTTTTGTAAACACACCCATTGTGGGGCGTGTCTTTATGATTTGTTCACTAATTGACTCACCTATAAAATTGTTCTCATTCACATCGTATCTCTGCTTGAAAAATGCTCATTTGAGAGCCGAAACGTTGCACCGGATGGTTGAATAAAGGTATCACAATTTTTTTTTATCTGATTGGAGTGCCGTCCATTTTCTGTATATATATATATATATATATATATATATATATATCCTAAAAGTTTTGGCCCTTTATGGAGAAATGTAATGCAAGATCAAATGTGCAGTGTCTACTTAAACTCCCCATTAAATGTAGTCTGTCAGACCCAGCAAAAAGTGCAAAATATTAAAATAGATGACAAAAAATAGTGGTAGGTTGTGGTTGCTCACTAGCAAGTAGTTAAGGTATGGTGCTGCAAGCTCATATAGAGGGAATCACCCCACCCTCTCTTAAAGGCAAATGTAGTAATAGAAAAATGAGTGAGCACTCATACACTTGGCAACCAGATTGACATGTGCAGAAAATATTTATTAAATCCCCATAAAATACAAGTAATAAAATTTATAAGAACAATGTAGCAATAATATACAACATTACAGTCACATATATTGTGGTAGATATGATCGACACTATATTCATATGACTCAATAGTGTCGATAAATTCAATAGTATATATCTCACCAAAAAAACTTCAAGTATATGCTGTTATTTGGGAAGAGGGGGTATTATCTTCTAGAGCTCTATCCCAATTTGGGAAACTGAATGTCACTGAAAATGCTGTAGGTGTATTCACTGGGAGCGAAATATGTTCATAAAGTGTCCACAGGAATCCTGATAATGTGAAAAGTCTCTTATAGCATATCCTTTTAAGCTCGATATGAGCTTTGGATTGAAGAAAACTTTAAATCGATGTTTGGCTTACCGTCTAGCGTCTGCTGTCTCCCTATATCTTCAATGGAGCTTTAAATATTTGCCGGCTTATTCAGTCGCTCCATACAGCAAGCTGGTTTAAATTTCGCGGGAGTTCCAAAGATCGCAGGAGTTACCACTCTGTTCCGGAATTTCCTTTGGTGCAGCTTTCAACGATAAGAATAGTTAATCCTTTACTGTAGAGATTTTCTTCTGTATGGCCATACAGTATTATCGGAGGCTTTTCAATGCAGGTACATCACTTGTTTCACCATACGCGTTACGGGTAGATTCACTCTCCCTTCCTCAGGAGAGTGGAGAGTGAATCTACACGTAACGCGTATGGTGAATTTACCCATAACGCGTATGGTGAAACAAGTGATGTACCTGCATTGAAAAGCCTCCGATAATACTGTATGGCCATACAGAAGAAAATCTCTACAGTAAAGGATTAACTATTCTTATCGTTGAAAGCTGCACCAAAGGAAATTGCGGAACAGAGTGGTAACTCCTGCGATCTTTGGAACTCCCGCGAAATTTAAACCAGCTTGCTGTATGGAGCCACTGAATAAGCCGGCAAATATTTAAAGCTCCATTGAAGCAATAGGGAGACAGCAGACGCTAGACGGTAAGCCAAACATCGATTTAAAGTTTTCTTCAATCCAAAGCTCATATCGAGCTTAAAAGGATATGCTATAAGAGACTTTTCACATTATCAGGATTCCTGTGGACACTTTATGAACATATTTCGCTCCCAGTGAATACACCTACAGCATTTTCAGTGACATTCAGTTTCCCAAATTGGGATAGAGCGCTAGAAGATAATACCCCCTCTTCCCAAATAACAGCATATACTTGAAGTTTTTTGGTGAGATATATACTATTGAATTTATCGACACTATTGAGTCTTATGAATATAGTGTCGATCATATCTACCACAATATATGTGACTGTAATGTTGTATATTATTGCTACATTGTTCTTATAAATTTTATAACTTGTATTTTATGGGGATTTAATAAATATTTTCTGCACATGTCAATCTGGTTGCCAAGTGTATGAGTGCTCGCTCATTTTCCTATTACTACATTAAAATAGATGAATAACCGGGTCCAGATGCATTACATCCCCATATCGTAAGTGAGTTAACTAATGTAATAGACAGGCCCTTATGTGTTCCAAAATATGCTATCCTATAGTATCTTGTAAGTGTATAATCAGCATTGGTTTATAAGGGATTGGTCCTGTCAAACTAATCAGTTTGTATGAGGAGGTAAATTCTAAACTGGACCGGGGTGAGTCGTTGGATGTCAAATATTTAGATTTTTCCAAAGCATTTAATACAGTTCCACCTAAAAGGTTAGTATATGAAAGGGATT
Source organism: Bufo bufo (assembly GCF_905171765.1). Classification (NCBI taxonomy): domain Eukaryota; kingdom Metazoa; phylum Chordata; class Amphibia; order Anura; family Bufonidae; genus Bufo; species Bufo bufo. The sequence goes on along the minus strand of NC_053392.1, from coordinate 429,870,895 downwards.
TTCATAAATCTTACTTTTGATACATCACAGATAAGACATATATTATACAAGCCTCATCTCTTGTGGCATGCAGCACATCGAATTAGCACATATCACACCCTCTGCCAGTGCTGGAAACAATAGCAGCATCTCTGAACAAAGGAGCTATTTAACATCTCACCTCACATACAATGAAACGAACTGAGATACCCTATTCAACTTGTTAGCATATAGAGGAAAACCTGTTCAATGTAAAATAGCTATTTTGCAAGTATTGTATATAGCAGATACCAGCATTGTTTAACAAAGTTTCAACTGTATTTTGACAACACATGTTCCCAAGGCCTCTTTAGAAATACCAGGATTGTTCCAATTGGACCTTGAGAGACAATATGCGCCCACCCCCAAAAAGCCCTATAAGTATGTGCTGAAAAATAAAGATGTCAGATATTTAACAACCTAAGTTCGGTCTCGGCTGGTTATTTATCTCTCTGATCAGAAGCAAATGGGATATTCATTGCACAGGGAAATATTCATGGGTTGGAGGTCTGATGCCTCATCTTATACCAGCATAAACCTGCCTGAATGACATAGACACTTTTCCATGGTACAAAGGAGACCCTCATTGGAATAAAATGTATAAAACTTGTGGCCAAGCATGGCTATCTGTGCAAAAGTTTTGGACTGACTTGTGCAGTTCAAACACAAGACAACAAAGTAAAACCCCCATATGTGCCATTGTACAATCAGGTGATAAGATATGCGCACACTTGACTCTACCACAAGCTTCTGGCTTTACAGAACCTGTGGAACAGGTTTTGTCTGAGCATGCTAATCAGCCTATTGTACAGTCTGCACAGCCCAGTAGAACAATATATGCAAGGGCATTAAAGATTCAAGGGCTGACTAGAGACTCTAGCGGTCTATGGTCAAAGAAAGGAGTAGAGTAGTATCTGGATGGGAAAGTAGTATCTGGATGGGAAGACCCTTCCCAACCCCATGGACAATGAGTTCATTAAATTCTGATGCCTAGAAACTTGCAGCAGATACAAGAGGAATATGTGGCAAAACTGATTAAAAAATTTAACATTGACTATGATGATATTTCGCTCTTGTTTCCCTTTGCCAACAGGTGCACCAATCCAACCCTCGTCTTACAGGAATAGATGGCGCTGGATTTTCTTTTAGCTTCTTAGGGGGGTTTCTGTGAGTTTATAGGAGAGGACTACAGATACCAGGGATAAAGTCCAGGCCCATATGGATAAGATCACTGTAATTGAGATAGGGCTATTACTGAGGGATAGAATCCTTTCGCAGCTTTTGGGTGGTTTTGGAGATTTCCTGTTTTCCAAAGGTAACTGGTTGAAGGAAATAGGAATATATATATATACTCATGTTTAGGGATGAGCGAACCCGAACTGTATAGTTCGGGTTCGTACCGAATTTTGGGGAGTCCGTGACACGGACCCGAATCCGAACATTTTCATAAAAGTCCGGGTTCGGGTTCGGTGTTCGGCGCTTTCTTGGCGCTTTTTGAAAGGCTGCAAAGCAGCCAATAAACAAGCGTCATACTACTTGGCCCAAGAGGCCATCACAGCCATGCCTACTATTGGCATGGCTGTGATTGGCCAGTGCACCAAGTGACCCAGCCTCTATTTAAGCTGGAGTCACGTAGCGCCACACGTCACTCTGCTATGATCAGTATAGGGAGAGGTTGCAGCTGCGACGTTAGATAGAGATTAGGCAGATTAACTCCTCCAAAAGACTTCATTCTGTGATCGATCTGCAGCTGTGGATCATTGAAGTGCTATTATTGACTTGCTCACTTTTGTAAGGCTGCCCAGAGCGTTTTTAGATCACTTTTTTTCTGGGGTGATCGGCGGCCATTTTGTGACTTGTGGTGCGCCAGCACGAGCTATCACCAAGTGTATTTAACCATCGATAGTGTGGTTATTTTGTGCTATATCCTACATCAGCTGCAGGCTGAGCTTGTGTCACCGAAGTGCATTTAACCATCAACAGTCTGGTTATTTTTTGGCCATATACTACATCAGCTGCAGGCTGAGCCTGTTTCACCCAAGTGCATTTAACCATCAACAGTCTGATTATTTTTTGGCCATATACTACATAAGCTGCAGGCTGAGCCTGTGTCACTGAAGTGCATTTAACCATCAACAGTCTGGTTATTTTTTGGCCATATATTACATCAGGGGCAAGTTGAGCCTGTCACCCAGCGCAAAAAAAAACAGGTCTCACATCTCTATTCAACCAGATCTGCACAGTTTTAGCTGGTCAAGTTATTTGTAGTGACCGTCAAAGCAGACTTTTTGTTCTGGGTTGAAAAAGCATTCCCAAATTTGCCATTCTGAAAATAACTAGTTTGTGGTATTTCAGGCCTACTTGAAATCTATCCCAAAAAGAAAATCTTACATTGAAGTTATTGATAGTATCATTCAGAAAAACCTAAGACACACGCTAGCGTGCTGATAGAAGTGTCATTCTGTGATTAAACCTATAACTGTCACACAGCGCAAAAAAAAACAGGTCTCACATCTCTATTCAACCAAATCTGCACAGTTTTAGCTGGTCAAGTTATTTGTAGTGACCGTCAAAGCAGACTTTTTGTTCTGGGTTGAAAAAGCATTCCCAAATTTGCCATTCTGAAAATAACTAGTTTGTGGTATTTCAGGCCTACTTGAAATCTATCCCAAAAAGAAAATCTTACATTGAAGTTATTGATAGTATCATTCAGAAAAACCTAAGACACACGCTAGCGTGCTGATAGAAGTGTCATTCTGTGATTAAACCTATAACTGTCACACAGCGCAAAAAAAAACAGGTCTCACATCTCTATTCAACCAAATCTGCACAGTTTTAGCTGGTCAAGTTATTTGTAGTGACCGTCAAAGCAGACTTTTTGTTCTGGGTTGAAAAAGCATTCCCAAATTTGCCATTCTGAAAATAACTAGTTTGTGGTATTTCAGGCCTACTTGAAATCTATCCCAAAAAGAAAATCTTACATTGAAGTTATTGATAGTATCATTCAGAAAAACCTAAGACACACGCTAGCGTGCTGATAGAAGTGTCATTCTGTGATTAAACCTATAACTGTCACACAGCGCAAAAAAAAAACAGGTCTCACATCTCTATTCAACCAAATCTGCACAGTTTTAGCTGGTCAAGTTATTTGTAGTGACCGTCAAAGCAGACTTTTTGTTCTGGGTTGAAAAAGCATTCCCAAATTTGCCATTCTGAAAATAACTAGTTTGTGGTATTTCAGGCCTACTTGAAATCTATCCCAAAAAGAAAATCTTACATTGAAGTTATTGATAGTATCATTCAGAAAAACCTAAGACACACGCTAGCGTGCTGATAGAAGTGTCATTCTGTGATTAAACCTATAACTGTCACACAGCGCAAAAAAAAACAGGTCTCACATCTCTATTCAACCAAATCTTCACAGTTTTAGCTGGTCAAGTTATTTGTAGTGACCATCAAAGCAGACTTTTTGTTCTGGGTTGAAAAAGCATTCCCAAATTTGCCATTCTGAAAAGAACTAGTTTGTGGTATTTCAGGCCTACTTGAAATCTATCCCAAAAAGAAAATCTTACATTGAAGTTATTGATAGTATCATTCAGAAAAACCTAAGACACACGCTAGCGTGCTGATAGAAGTGTCATTCTGTGATTAAACCTATAACTGTCACACAGCGCAAAAAAAAAACAGGTCTCACATCTCTATTCAACCAAATCTGCACAGTTTTAGCTGGTCAAGTTATTTGTAGTGACCGTCAAAGCAGACTTTTTGTTCTGGGTTGAAAAAGCATTCCCAAATTTGCCATTCTGAAAATAACTAGTTTGTGGTATTTCAGGCCTACTTGAAATCTATCCCAAAAAGTAAATCTTACATTGAAGTTATTGATAGTATCATTCAGAAAAACCTAAGACACACGCTAGCGTGCTGATAGAAGTGTCATTCTGTGATTAAACCTATAACTGTCACACAGCGCAAAAAAAAAACAGGTCTCACATCTCTATTCAACCAAATCTGCACAGTTTTAGCTGGTCAAGTTATTTGTAGTGACCGTCAAAGCAGACTTTTTGTTCTGGGTTGAAAAAGCATTCCCAAATTTGCCATTCTGAAAATAACTAGTTTGTGGTATTTCAGGCCTACTTGAAATCTATCCCAAAAAGAAAATCTTACATTGAAGTTATTGATAGTATCATTCAGAAAAACCTAAGACACACGCTAGCGTGCTGATAGAAGTGTCATTCTGTGATTAAACCTATAACTGTCACACAGCGCAAAAAAAAAACAGGTCTCACATCTCTATTCAACCAAATCTGCACAGTTTTAGCTGGTCAAGTTATTTGTAGTGACCGTCAAAGCAGACTTTTTGTTCTGGGTTGAAAAAGCATTCCCAAATTTGCCATTCTGAAAATAACTAGTTTGTGGTATTTCAGGCCTACTTGAAATCTATCCCAAAAAGAAAATCTTACATTGAAGTTATTGATAGTATCATTCAGAAAAACCTAAGACACACGCTAGCGTGCTGATAGAAGTGTCATTCTGTGATTAAACCTATAACTGTCACACAGCGCAAAAAAAAAACAGGTCTCACATCTCTATTCAACCAAATCTGCACAGTTTTAGCTGGTCAAGTTATTTGTAGTGACCGTCAAAGCAGACTTTTTGTTCTGGGTTGAAAAAGCATTCCCAAATTTGCCATTCTGAAAATAACTAGTTTGTGGTATTTCAGGCCTACTTGAAATCTATCCCAAAAAGAAAATCTTACATTGAAGTTATTGATAGTATCATTCAGAAAAACCTAAGACACACGCTAGCGTGCTGATAGAAGTGTCATTCTGTGATTAAACCTATAACTGTCACACAGCGCAAAAAAAAACAGGTCTCACATCTCTATTTAACTAAATCTGCACAGTTTTAGCTGGTCAAGTTATTTGTAGTGACCATCAAAGCAGACTTTTTGTTCTGGGTTGAAAAAGCATTCCCAAATTTGCCATTCTGAAAATAACTAGTTTGTGGTATTTCAGGCCTACTTGAAATCTATCCCAAAAAGAAAATCTTACATTGAAGTTATTGATAGTATCATTCAGAAAAACCTAAGACACACACTAGCGTGCTGATAGAAGTGTCATTCTGTGATTAAACCTATAACTGTCACACAGCGCAAAAAAAAAACAGGTCTCACATCTCTATTCAACCAAATCTGCACAGTTTTAGCTGGTCAAGTTATTTGTAGTGACCGTCAAAGCAGACTTTTTGTTCTGGGTTGAAAAAGCATTCCCAAATTTGCCATTCTGAAAATAACTAGTTTGTGGTATTTCAGGCCTACTTGAAATCTATCCCAAAAAGAAAATCTTACATTGAAGTTATTGATAGTATCATTCAGAAAAACCTAAGACACACGCTAGCGTGCTGATAGAAGTGTCATTCTGTGATTAAACCTATAACTGTCACACAGCGCAAAAAAAAAACAGGTCTCACATCTCTATTCAACCAAATCTGCACAGTTTTAGCTGGTCAAGTTATTTGTAGTGACCGTCAAAGCAGCCTTTTTGTTCTGGGTTGAAAAAGCATTCCCAAATTTGCCATTCTGAAAATAACTAGTTTGTGGTATTTCAGGCCTACTTGAAATCTATCCCAAAAAGAAAATCTTACATTGAAGTTATTGATAGTATCATTCAGAAAAACCTAAGACACACGCTAGCGTGCTGATAGAAGTGTCATTCTGTGATTAAACCTATAACTGTCACACAGCGCAAAAAAAAACAGGTCTCACATCTCTATTCAACCAAATCTGCACAGTTTTAGCTGGTCAAGTTATTTGTAGTGACTGTCAAAGCAGACTTTTTGTTCTGGGTTGAAAAAGCATTCCCAAATTTGCCATTCTGAAAATAACTAGTTTGTGGTATTTCAGGCCTACTTGAAATCTATCCCAAAAAGAAAATCTTACATTGAAGTTATTGATAGTATCATTCAGAAAAACCTAAGACACACGCTAGCGTGCTGATAGAAGTGTCATTCTGTGATTAAACCTATAACTGTCACACAGCGCAAAAAAAAACAGGTCTCACATCTCTATTCAACCAAATCTGCACAGTTTTAGCTGGTCAAGTTATTTGTAGTGACCGTCAAAGCAGACTTTTTGTTCTGGGTTGAAAAAGCATTCCCAAATTTGCCATTCTGAAAATAACTAGTTTGTGGTATTTCAGGCCTACTTGAAATCTATCCCAAAAAGAAAATCTTACATTGAAGTTATTGATAGTATCATTCAGAAAAACCTAAGACACACGCTAGCGTGCTGATAGAAGTGTCATTCTGTGATTAAACCTATAACTGTCACACAGCGCAAAAAAAAAACAGGTCTCACATCTCTATTCAACCAAATCTGCACAGTTTTAGCTGGTCAAGTTTTTTGTAGTGACCGTCAAAGCAGACTTTTTGTTCTGGGTTGAAAAAGCATTCCCAAATTTGCCATTCTGAAAATAACTAGTTTGTGGTATTTCAGGCCTACTTGAAATCTATCCCAAAAAGAAAATCTTACATTGAAGTTATTGATAGTATCATTCAGAAAAACCTAAGACACACGCTAGCGTGCTGATAGAAGTGTCATTCTGTGATTAAACCTATAACTGTCACACAGCGCAAAAAAAAAACAGGTCTCACATCTCTATTCAACTAAATCTGCACAGTTTTAGCTGGTCAAGTTATTTGTAGTGACCGTCAAAGCAGACTTTTTGTTCTGGGTTGAAAAAGCATTCCCAAATTTGCCATTCTGAAAATAACTAGTTTGTGGTATTTCAGGCCTACTTGAAATCTATCCCAAAAAGAAAATCTTACATTGAAGTTATTGATAGTATCATTCAGAAAAACCTAAGACACACGCTAGCGTGCTGATAGAAGTGTCATTCTGTGATTAAACCTATAACTGTCACACAGCGCAAAAAAAACAGGTCTCACATCTCTATTCAACCAAATCTGCACAGTTTTAGCTGGTCAAGTTATTTGTAGTGACCATCAAAGCAGACTTTTTGTTCTGGGTTGAAAAAGCATTCCCAAATTTGCCATTCTGAAAATAACTAGTTTGTGGTATTTCAGGCCTACTTGAAATCTATCCCAAAAAGAAAATCTTACATTGAAGTTATTGATAGTATCATTAAAAAAAACTAAGACACACGCTAGCGTGCTGATAGAAGTGTCATTCTGTGATTAAACCTATAACTGTCACACAGCGCAAAAAAAAAACAGGTCTCACATCTCTATTCAACCAAATCTGCACAGTTTTAGCTGGTCAAGTTATTTGTAGTGACCGTCAAAGCAGACTTTTTGTTCTGGGTTGAAAAAGCATTCCCAAATTTGCCATTCTGAAAATAACTAGTTTGTGGTATTTCAGGCCTACTTGAAATCTATCCCAAAAAGAAAATCTTACATTGAAGTTATTGATAGTATCATTCAGAAAAACCTAAGACACACGCTAGCGTGCTGATAGAAGTGTCATTCTGTGATTAAACCTATAACTGTCACACAGCGCAAAAAAAAAACAGGTCTCACATCTCTATTCAACCAAATCTGCACAGTTTTAGCTGGTCAAGTTATTTGTAGTGACCGTCAAAGCAGACTTTTTGTTCTGGGTTGAAAAAGCATTCCCAAATTTGCCATTCTGAAAATAACTAGTTTGTGGTATTTCAGGCCTACTTGAAATCTATCCCAAAAAGAAAATCTTACATTGAAGTTATTGATAGTATCATTCAGAAAAACCTAAGACACACGCTAGCGTGCTGATAGAAGTGTCATTCTGTGATTAAACCTATAACTGTCACACAGCGCAAAAAAAAAACAGGTCTCACATCTCTATTCAACCAAATCTGCACAGTTTTAGCTGGTCAAGTTATTTGTAGTGACCGTCAAAGCAGACTTTTTGTTCTGGGTTGAAAAAGCATTCCCAAATTTGCCATTCTGAAAATAACTAGTTTGTGGTATTTCAGGCCTACTTGAAATCTATCCCAAAAAGAAAATCTTACATTGAAGTTATTGATAGTATCATTCAGAAAAACCTAAGACACACGCTAGCGTGCTGATAGAAGTGTCATTCTGTGATTAAACCTATAACTGTCACACAGCGCAAAAAAAAACAGGTCTCACATCTCTATTCAACCAAATCTGCACAGTTTTAGCTGGTCAAGTTATTTGTAGTGACCGTCAAAGCAGACTTTTTGTTCTGGGTTGAAAAAGCATTCCCAAATTTGCCATTCTGAAAATAACTAGTTTGTGGTATTTCAGGCCTACTTGAAATCTATCCCAAAAAGAAAATCTTACATTGAAGTTATTGATAGTATCATTCAGAAAAACCTAAGACACACGCTAGCGTGCTGATAGAAGTGTCATTCTGTGATTAAACCTATAACTGTCACACAGCGCAAAAAAAAAACAGGTCTCACATCTCTATTCAACCAAATCTGCACAGTTTTAGCTGGTCAAGTTATTTGTAGTGACCGTCAAAGCAGACTTTTTGTTCTGGGTTGAAAAAGCATTCCCAAATTTGCCATTCTGAAAATAACTAGTTTGTGGTATTTCAGGCCTACTTGAAATCTATCCCAAAAAGAAAATCTTACATTGAAGTTATTGATAGTATCATTCAGAAAAACCTAAGACACACGCTAGCGTGCTGATAGAAGTGTCATTCTGTGATTAAACCTATAACTGTCACACAGCGCAAAAAAAAAACAGGTCTCACATCTCTATTCAACCAAATCTGCACAGTTTTAGCTGGTCAAGTTATTTGTAGTGACCGTCAAAGCAGACTTTTTGTTCTGGGTTGAAAAAGCATTCCCAAATTTGCCATTCTGAAAATAACTAGTTTGTGGTATTTCAGGCCTACTTGAAATCTATCCCAAAAAGAAAATCTTACATTGAAGTTATTGATAGTATCATTCAGAAAAACCTAAGACACACGCTAGCGTGCTGATAGAAGTGTCATTCTGTGATTAAACCTATAACTGTCACACAGCGCAAAAAAAAAACAGGTCTCACATCTCTATTCAACCAAATCTGCACAGTTTTAGCTGGTCAAGTTATTTGTAGTGACCGTCAAAGCAGACTTTTTGTTCTGGGTTGAAAAAGCATTCCCAAATTTGCCATTCTGAAAATAACTAGTTTGTGGTATTTCAGGCCTACTTGAAATCTATCCCAAAAAGAAAATCTTACATTGAAGTTATTGATAGTATCATTCAGAAAAACCTAAGACACACGCTAGCGTGCTGATAGAAGTGTCATTCTGTGATTAAACCTATAACTGTCACACAGCGCAAAAAAAAAACAGGTCTCACATCTCTATTCAACCAAATCTGCACAGTTTTAGCTGGTCAAGTTATTTGTAGTGACCGTCAAAGCAGACTTTTTGTTCTGGGTTGAAAAAGCATTCCCAAATTTGCCATTCTGAAAATAACTAGTTTGTGGTATTTCAGGCCTACTTGAAATCTATCCCAAAAAGAAAATCTTACATTGAAGTTATTGATAGTATCATTCAGAAAAACCTAAGACACACGCTAGCGTGCTGATAGAAGTGTCATTCTGTGATTAAACCTATAACTGTCACACAGCGCAAAAAAAAAACAGGTCTCACATCTCTATTCAACCAAATCTGCACAGTTTTAGCTGGTCAAGTTATTTGTAGTGACCGTCAAAGCAGACTTTTTGTTCTGGGTTGAAAAAGCATTCCCAAATTTGCCATTCTGAAAATAACTAGTTTGTGGTATTTCAGGCCTACTTGAAATCTATCCCAAAAAGAAAATCTTACATTGAAGTTATTGATAGTATCATTCAGAAAAACCTAAGACACACGCTAGCGTGCTGATAGAAGTGTCATTCTGTGATTAAACCTATAACTGTCACACAGCGCAAAAAAAAAACAGGTCTCACATCTCTATTCAACCAAATCTGCACAGTTTTAGCTGGTCAAGTTATTTGTAGTGACCGTCAAAGCAGACTTTTTGTTCTGGGTTGAAAAAGCATTCCCAAATTTGCCATTCTGAAAATAACTAGTTTGTGGTATTTCAGGCCTACTTGAAATCTATCCCAAAAAGAAAATCTTACATTGAAGTTATTGATAGTATCATTCAGAAAAACCTAAGACACACGCTAGCGTGCTGATAGAAGTGTCATTCTGTGATTAAACCTATAACTGTCACACAGCGCAAAAAAAAAACAGGTCTCACATCTCTATTCAACCAAATCTGCACAGTTTTAGCTGGTCAAGTTATTTGTAGTGACCGTCAAAGCAGACTTTTTGTTCTGGGTTGAAAAAGCATTCCCAAATTTGCCATTCTGAAAATAACTAGTTTGTGGTATTTCAGGCCTACTTGAAATCTATCCCAAAAAGAAAATCTTACATTGAAGTTATTGATAGTATCATTCAGAAAAACCTAAGACACACGCTAGCGTGCTGATAGAAGTGTCATTCTGTGATTAAACCTATAACTGTCACACAGCGCAAAAAAAAAACAGGTCTCACATCTCTATTCAACCAAATCTGCACAGTTTTAGCTGGTCAAGTTATTTGTAGTGACCGTCAAAGCAGACTTTTTGTTCTGGGTTGAAAAAGCATTCCCAAATTTGCCATTCTGAAAATAACTAGTTTGTGGTATTTCAGGCCTACTTGAAATCTATCCCAAAAAGAAAATCTTACATTGAAGTTATTGATAGTATCATTCAGAAAAACCTAAGACACACGCTAGCGTGCTGATAGAAGTGTCATTCTGTGATTAAACCTATAACTGTCACACAGCGCAAAAAAAAAACAGGTCTCACATCTCTATTCAACCAAATCTGCACAGTTTTAGCTGGTCAAGTTATTTGTAGTGACCGTCAAAGCAGACTTTTTGTTCTGGGTTGAAAAAGCATTCCCAAATTTGCCATTCTGAAAATAACTAGTTTGTGGTATTTCAGGCCTACTTGAAATCTATCCCAAAAAGAAAATCTTACATTGAAGTTATTGATAGTATCATTCAGAAAAACCTAAGACACACGCTAGCGTGCTGATAGAAGTGTCATTCTGTGATTAAACCTATAACTGTCACACAGCGCAAAAAAAAACAGGTCTCACATCTCTATTCAACAAATCTGCACAGTTTTAGCTGGTCAAGTTATTTGTAGTGACCGTCAAAGCAACTTTTTGTTCTGGGTTTGAAAAAGCATTCCCAAATTTGCCATTCTGAAAATAACTAGTTTGTGGTATTTCAGGCCTACTTGAAATCTATCCCAAAAAGAAAATCTTACATTGAAGTTTATTGATAGTAATCATTCAGAAAAACCTAAGACACACGCTAGCGTGCTGATAGAAGTGTCATT
>NC_053392.1:429453839-429487966 GCF_905171765.1 Bufo bufo | reverse complement strand
TGAACGCCGGAAGCGCGAACAGACGGCCCGCACTTTATGCAGCAGCTCTGACATGTCGGGGTAGTTGCGAATGAACTTCTGCACCACCAAATTCAGCACATGCGCCAGGCAAGGGATGTGCGTCAAACCGGCTAGTCCCAGAGCTGCAACGAGATTTCGCCCATTATCGCACACCACCAGGCCAGGCTTGAGGCTCACCGGCAGCAACCACTCGTCGGTCTGTTGTTCTATACCCGCCACAACTCCTGTGCGGTGTGGGGCCTGTCCCCCAAACATATGAGTTTCAGAACGGCCTGCTGACGTCTACCCTGGGCTGTGCTGAAGTTGGTGGTGAAGGTGTGTGGCTGACTGGATGAGCAGGTGGAAGAAGAGGAGGAGGAAGCTGAGTAGGAGGAGGAGGAGGAGACAGGAGGCAAAGAATGTTGCCCTGTGATCCTTGGCGGCGGAAGCACGTGCGCCAAGTAGCTCTCCGCCTGGGGCCCAGCCGCCACTACATTTACCCAGTGTGCAGTTAGGGAGATATAGCGTCCCTGGCCGTGCTTACTGGTCCACGTATCTGTGGTTAGGTGGACCTTGCCACAGATGGTGTTGCGCAGTGCACACTTGATTTTATCGGACACTTGGTTGTGCAGGGAAGGCACGGCTCTCTTGGAGAAGTAGTGGCGGCTGGGAACAACATACTGTGGGACAGCAAGCGACAGAACGTTAATGCCTCGCTTCAGGCTCTGATGGCACAGCGTGCCAACCACTCGGGTCTTGTCGTCAGCACATTGTTTAAAGAAGTCCCATGCCAGGGAAATCCTTGAAGCTGCCTTTGGGGTGCTCGGTCCCAGATGGCGGCGGTCAGTAGCAGGCGGAGTCTCTTGGCGGCGGGTGTTCTGATTTTGCCCACTGCTCCCTCTTTGTCTTTTGCTACGCTGTTGGCTCGGTCTCACCACTGCCTCTTCCTCCGAATTCTGAAAGTCAGTGGCACGACCTTCATTCCATGTGGGGTCTAGGACCTCATCGTCCCCTGCATCGTCTTCCACCCAGTCTTCCTCCCTGACCTCCTGTTCAGTCGGCACACTGCAGAAAGACGCAGCAGTTGGCACCTGTGTTTCGTCATCATCAGAGACGTGCTGAGGTGGTATTCCCATGTCCTCATTATCAGGAAACATAAGTGGTTGTGCGTTAGTGCATTCTATCTCTTCCACCCCTGGGGAAGGGCTAGGTGGATGCCCTTGGGAAACCCTGCCAGCAGAGTCTTCAAACAGCATAAGAGACTGCTGCATAACTTGAGGCTCAGACAGTTTCCCTGATATGCATGGGGGTGATGTGACAGACTGATGGGCTTGGTTTTCATGCGCCATCTGTGCGCTTTCTGCAGAAGACTGGGTGGGAGATAATGTGAACGTGCTGGATGCACTGTCGGCCACCCAATTGACTAATGCCTGTACCTGCTCAGGCCTTACCATCCTTAGAACGGCATTGGGCCCCACCAAATATCCCTGTAAATTCTGGCGGCTACTGGGACCTGAGGTAGTTGGTACACTAGGACGTGTGGCTGTGGCAGAACGCGTCCGCGTCCCTTATTAGACGTTTTCCTCATTGTTCCCGTTCACCACAATTTTGAAAATGGCAAATTTGGGAATAGTTTTTCAACCCAGAACAAAAACTGTGCTTTTACAGTCACTACAAATAATTTGACCAGCTAAAACAGTACAGATTTGGTTGAATAGAAATGTGAGGCCTATTTTTTTCGCGCTGTGTGACAGATATACCTTTAATCACAGAATTAGACTTGTATCTGCACGGTAGCGTGTGTGTTAAGTTTTTCAGAATGACACTATCAGCACCTTGAATCTAAGATATCCTTTTTGGGATAGATTTAAAGTAGGCCTGATATAGCAGAAACTACTAATTTTGAGAATGGCAAATTTGGGAATAGTTTTTCAACCCAGAACAAAAACTGTGCTTTTACGGTCACTACAAATAATTTGACCAGCTAAAACAGTACAGATTTGGTTGAATAGAAATGTGAGGCCTATTTTTTTCGCGCTGTGTGACAGATATACCTTTAATCACAGAATTAGACTTGTATCTGCACGGTAGCGTGTGTGTTAAGTTTTTCAGAATGACACTATAAGCACCTTAAATCTAAGATATCCTTTTTGGGATAGATTTAAAGTAGGCCTGATATAGCAGAAACTACAAATTTTGAGAATGGCAAATTTGGGAATAGTTTTTTAACCCAGAACAAAAACTGTGCTTTTACGGTCACTACAAATAATTTGACCAGCTAAAACAGTACAGATTTGGTTGAATAGAAATGTGAGGCCTATTTTTTACGCGCTGTGTGACAGATATACCTTTAATCACAGAATTAGACTTGTATCTGCACGGTAGCGTTTGTGTTAAGTTTTTCAGAATGACACTATCAGCACCTTGAATCTAAGATATCCTTTTTGGGATAGATTTAAAGTAGGCCTGATATAGCAGAAACTACTAATTTTGAGAATGGCAAATTTGGGAATAGTTTTTCAACCCAGAACAAAAACTGTGCTTTTACGGTCACTACAAATAATTTGACCAGCTAAAACAGTACAGATTTGGTTGAACAGAAATGTGAGGCCTATTTTTTACGCGCTGTGTGACAGATATACCTTTAATCACAGAATTAGACTTGTATCTGCACGGTAGCGTGTGTGTTAAGTTTTTCAGAATGACACTATCAGCACCTTGAATCTAAGATATCCTTTTTGGGATAGATTTAAAGTAGGCCTGATATAGCAGAAACTACTAATTTTGAGAATGGCAAATTTGGGAATAGTTTTTCAACCCAGAACAAAAACTGTGCTTTTACGGTCACTAAATATAACTTGACCAGCTAAAACTGTACTGATTTGGAGGAATAGAAATGTCAGGCCTATTTTTTACGCGCTGTGTGACAGATATACCTTTAATCACAGAATTAGACTTGTATCTGCACGGTAGCGTGTGTGTTAAGTTTTTCAGAATGACACTATCAGCACCTTCAATCTAAGATATCCTTTTTGGGATAGATTTAAAGTAGGCCTGATATAGCAGAAACTACTAATTTTGAGAATGGCAAATTTGGGAATAGTTTTTCAACCCAGAACAAAAACTGTGCTTTTACGGTTACTACAAATAACTTGACCAGCTAAAACAGTACTGATTTGGAGGAATATAAATGTCAGGTCTATTTTTTAGGCGCGGGGTGACAGGCTCAACTTGCCCCTGATGTAGTATATGGCCAAAAAATAACCACACTATTGATGGTTAAATGCACTTGGGTGACACAGGCTCAGCCTGCACCTGATGTAGTATATGGGCAAAAAATAACCACACTGTTGATGGTTAAATGCACTTGGGTGACACAGGAACAGCCTGCACCTGATGTAGTATATAGCCAAAAAATAACCACACTGTTGATGGTTAAATGCACTTGGGTGACACAGGCTCAGCCTGCACCTAATGTAGTATATGGCCAAAAAATAACCACACTGTTTATGGTTAAATGCACTTGGGAGACACAGGCTCAGCCTGCACCTGATGTAGTATATGGCCAAAAAATAACCACACTGTTGATGGTTAAATGCACTTGGGTGACACAGGCTCAGCCTGCAGCTGATGTAGGATATAGCAAAAAATAACCACACTATTGATGGTTAAATGCACTTGGTGGTAGCTTGTGCTGGCGCACCACAAGCCACAAAATGGCCGCCGATCACCCCAGAAAAAAGTGATATAAAAACGCTCTGGGCAGCCTAAAAAAAGTGAGCAATTACAATATTAGCACTTCAATGATCCACAGCTGGAGATCGATCACTGAATTAAGTCTTTTGGAGGAGTTAATCTGCCTAATCTCGCCCTAACGTCGCAGCAGCAACCTCACCCTATGCTTGAATCAGCAGAGTGATGTGCAGCGCTACGTGACCCAAGCTTATATAGAGGCTGGGTCACATGCTGCACTGGCCAATCACAGCCATGCCAATAGTAGGCAAGGCTGTGATGGCCTCTTGGGGCAAGTAGTATGATGCTTGTTGATTGGCTGCTTTGCAGCCTTTCAAAAAGCGCCAAGAAAGCGCCGAACACCGAACCCGAACCCGGACTTTTACGAAAATGTTCGCGTTCGGGTCCGTGTCACGGACATCCCAAAATTCGGTACGAACCCGAACTATACAGTTCGGGTTCGCTCATCCCTATCGGGCACCTCTCAAGTTACCACTCGCCCACCTGCTGCCACCATCAACACTAGCACCACAGCTGCTTCACTTGATCTGTCAGAGGAGTTATTTACACATCAGTTGGAAGAAATGAGTGATGCGCAACCATTATTGCCAGAGGATGTAGATAACAGGGATATGTCTCAGTCAGGCAGCATTACACACATGGACGTACGGTGTGATGATGATGATGTTGTACCCGCTGCTGCTTCCTTTGCTGAGTTGTCAGATACAAGTGAAGCGGTTGATGATGACGATGTGTCCGTGGATGTCATGTGGGTGCCCGAAGAGAAGAACAGTGGGAAAGTTCAGATGGGGAGACAGATAGGAGGATGAGACGAGTTGGAAGCAGGGGGAGGTCGTAGAAAGGAGCTAGTGGCACAGTCAGACAGCATGCATCGGCACCCGGGGTCAGCCAGACACCAGAATGACGTCATTGCAGAGATCAGCAGTGTGGCATTTTTTTTTGTGTGTCTGCCTCTGACACCAGCGATGCTGTTTGCAACCTGTGCCAAAAGAAACTGAGTCGTGGGAAGTCCAACACCCACCTAGGTACAACTGCTTTGCGAAGGCACATGATCTCAATTTACAAACGCCTATGGGATCAACACATGAGTACAAGCAGCACACAAACTCAAAGCCGCCATCCTCCTCCTGGTCCAGCATCTTCAGCCACGTCAACCACTGCTGTTGTCCTTGCCCCCTCTCAACCATCCGCCACTCCGTCTCTCGCCTTGAGCAGTTCCTGCTCATCTGCCAACAGTCAGGTGTCTGTCAAGGACATGTTTGAGCGTAAGAAGCCAATGTCACAAAGTCACCCCCTTGCCCGGCGTTTGACAGCTGGCTTGTCGGAATTCTTAGCCCGCCAGCTTTTACCATACAAGCTGGTGGAGTCTGAGGCCTTCAAAAAATTTGTAGCTATTGGGACCCCGCAGTGGAAGGTACCCGGACGAAATTTCTTTGCACAAAAGGCAATCCCTACCTGTACTCGATTGTGCAAAAGGAAGTGATGGCATGTCTGGCACACAATGTTGGGGCAAGGGTCCATCTGACTACTGATACCTGGTCTGCAAAGCACGGTCAGGGCAGGTATATCACCTACACTGCGCAATGGGTAAACCTGGTGATGGCTGCCAAGCATGTAATGCGTTCAATTAAAAGAAAAGGTATCCCACGGCGCAAAAACCACCCAGTAGTTGGAGTGACAAGGTTATTAATTTATTTCGGCAAGTGGTACAACGCGTTTCGGGGTTTAACCCCTTTTGAAGGGGTTAAACCCCGAAACGCGTTATACCACTTGCCGAAATAAATTAATAACCTTATCACTCCAACTACTGGGTGGTTTTTGCGCCGTGGGATACCTTTTCTTTTAATTGAACCACTGGCTTTCTGCGGGATTCCAGGCATCCCTGAACAGAAGTATTTCATCCCGGGCTGCACACCATCCGTTGTGAGGAGTTCATGGCACTTTGCTATACGTTAGACACACGTTAGACACACTAGCACAACTCTATCAGGTGAGCCTCCCCAGTGGAGATACCTTTTTATCTATATATTCTCTACGTTATTACCCTATGGTGCGCCATTCTTTTTTGTTCTTTAGTGGAACGACGCCTGTTTCTGACACAAGCATGTAATGCGTGGCTCTGCAGAGGAGTTGGTGACACCGCCACGACTTGCAGGCAGCCCTGCTGCCACCTCCTCTACTCCTCCTACTCCATCCTCTTCCATAACCTACTTGGCTGAGTCCTTTTCTGCTGCTGCGTCTTGCTCCACATCAACTGTACCCCCCCCAGCTCCCCAGGGGCTATTCCACATCCCGGATAAGACAGTGTCACGCCGTCTTGGGGTTGACTTGCCTGAAAGCAGAGAGTCACACCGGACCAGCACTCCTGTCCGCCCTGAACGCACAGGTGGATCAGTGGCTGACTCCGCACCAACTGGAGATCGGCAAAGTGGTGTGTGACAACAGAAGCAATTTGTTGGCGGTATTGAATTTTGGCAAGTTGACACATGTGCCGTGCATGGCACATGTGTTGAATCTGATTGTTCAATGCTTTGTGCATAAGTACCCAGGCTTACAGGACGTCCTCAAGCAGGCCAGGAAGGTGTGTGGCCATTTCAGGCGTTCCTACACGGCCATGGCGCACTTTTCAGATATCCAGTGGCGAAACAACATGACAGTGAGGCGCTTGATTTGCAACAGCCCGACACGTTGGAATTCAACACTCCTAATGTTTGACCGCCTGCTCCAACAAGAAAAAGCCGTCAACGAGTATTTGTATGACCGGGGTGCTAGGACAGCCTCTGCGGAGCTGGGAATTTACTGGACGCTCATGTGCAATGCCTGTAGGCTCATGCGTCCTTTTGAGGAGGTGACAAACCTAGTCAGTCGCACCGAAGGCACCATCAGCGACATCATCCCATTTGTTTTCTTCCTGGAGCGTGCCCTGAAAAGAGTTCTGGATCAGGCCGTAGATGAGCGTGAAGAGGAAGAGTTGTGGTCACCATCACCACCAGAAGCAGCCTTGTCGTCGTCGATTGCTGGACCTGCGGCAACGCAGAGAGAGGAGTCTGAAGAAGAGGAGTCAGAGGAGGAAGGTGGCTTTGAGGAGGTGGAAGACCAACCACAGCAGGTGTCCCAGGGGGCTTGTTGTCACCTTTCGGGGACCCTTGGTGTTGTACATGGCTGGGTGGAGGAAGAGACCTTCAATGACGTCAGTGAGGACAAGGAACGGGACATGGCTAGCTTGGTATCCAACCTTGTGCAAATGGGGAGTTTGCGGTTGTGCAAATGGACTGTTTGCGGTTGTTTGCGGTGCGTTAAACGGGGAGTTTGGTCTGTCACTGTGAAGCGGGCGTAACCCTTACACTACCTGAACGATACAACATCATACCTGATGTTTTAAAGCACGTTATTCCAAACAATTTAAGAATGTTAGTTGATTTATGCCCCTTATGGAATAAAACCAGACTCTGCGTTTGCCGTTCGCGAACGGAAAATTTTATGTTCGCGACATCTTTAGTTAAGAAATGGGAGGATGATCTACATTTATCACCCACACAGAAAGCCCTCCAGAGCTGTCTCACTTTGACCCCCAGAATCTCAACATATGTCAGATTGCAAGAGAATTATTTCTCGCTGGTATTACACCCCAGAGGTTCTGCACAAGATGTATCCAAAGGTTATTCAGCTGTGTTGGAGATGTGAGACGAAGACAGGCTCCTATATACATATTTGGTGGAGCTGCCAGGCTATCCACTCCTTTTGGAACGAGGTGTGTCGGCTCTTCTCCCGTGTCTGTGAGGTCACAATCAACCCCTCGCCACAAGTGTGTCTTTTAAGTTTAACAGACCAAATAAAATGCCCAGCCCATACTAAAATTCTGATAACACAGCTTTTGTCAGTAGCTGAAATCCTTATTGCCACGTACTGGTGAAAAAATTCCACCCCCCCCCCCTCCACTGGCCAATTGGCTAGTAAAATGTGATGACATTTACAGGTTGGAGCAAATTGCAGGATGGGAGACCAGACGCACAACCAAATTCACAAGGATATGGAGATCATGGCGTGAGTTTGTATTTCAGCTTCAGAAAAGTCTGCAATTCGGGACTACCCCACTTCCCTACTCCCCCCTCCCCCCCCTTTTTTCCTTTTCTCTTCCACCTTCTATTTATATTGTTTACGTTCATATTTTATGTGTTTATTCGACACTGTATGTTAAAATGACAATTTAATAATTTTAATTTCTAATTTTGTGATGTAATGTCGCATACAAGTGCTATCAATAAAATATGTTTATAAATAAATAAATACAGGAGTGGACACAGCCGTGTGCTTTCATGTCCGTCCACTGTTATGTTTCTAGTGCAAGCGGCTGCCACAAACTGGAGATTCTGGGTGTCTGGTCCCAACTAATCTCATATTAATTACCTACAATGTATCCAGAGGATAGTTATGAATAAGATCTAAAAGATGGAAAATCGCTTTAAGGGGTAAAAAATATACATAAACCTCTCAAATGTATGTATACTAATGCCACAAGCCTGACTAATAAAACTGGGGAACTGGAATTAGTTATGTGTGAGGAGGACTATGACATAGTGGGAATAACGGAAACATGGCTGGATGATAGCTATGACTGGGCAGTTAATGCACTGTGTTACAGTCTGTTTAGAAAGGATCGTAAAATCAGAGAGGGGGAGGGGTCTGCCTTTATGTAAAGTCCTGTCTAAAGCCCACAGTCCAAGAAGATATAAGTGAGGGACATGAACATATGGAGTCACTGTGGGAAGAGATAGTTGGAGTTAAAAATAATAATAAATTACTAATAGGAGTTTACTATAAACCACCTAATATTCCAGAGTACACAGAAAATCTACTACATAGGCTACATGCACACGACCGTGCTGTTTTTTGCGGTCCGCAAACCGCAGATCCGCAAAAAACGGAAGCCTTCCGTGTGCCTTCCGCAATTTGCGGAACGGAACGGAACGGGCGGCCATTGATATAACTGCCTATTCTTGTCCGTTTTGCGGACAAGAATAGGACATGTTGTATTTTTTTTGCGGGGCCGCGGAATGGAGCAACGAATGCGGACAGCACACGGAGTGCTGTCCGCATCTTTTGCGGCCCCATTGAAGTTAATGGGTCCGCGCCCGAGCCGCACAATGTGTGGCTTGGACGCGGACCAAAACAACGGCCGTGTGCATGAGGCCTAAACGAGATAGACAAGGCGGCAAATCATAATGAGGTGGTTATTATGGGGGACTTCAACTACCCAGATATAGACTGGGAAACTGAAACTTGTATATCTCATAAAGGAAACAGGTTCTTGGCAATAACCAAAGACAATTACCTCTCCCAACTGGTTCAGGACCTGTCTAGAGGGACGGCCATACTGGACTTAGTATTAACCAATAGGCCTGACAGAACAACAGATGTGCAGGTTGGGGAACACCTGGGAAATAGTGACCATAAAGTAATAACCTTCCAATTATCATTCAAAAGAGCGTTTCTACAGGGAGGAACAAAAATACCAAACTTCAAAAAAGCTAAATGTAGCCAACTAAGAGAGGCCATAGGCCTAACTAACTGGGACAAAAATACAGCCACAAAATGGGATATCTTTAAAAGCATCCTAAAATCTCATTGTGAGAGGTACATACCGTATGGGAGTAAAAGGTTAAGGAACAAAAATAAACCAATGTGGATTAACAGAACTGTAAAGAAAGCAATAAATGACAAAAAGAAAGCATATAAATCACTAAAACAGGAGGGTAGTGAGGAAGCATTGAAAAACTATAAGGAAAAAAATAGAACATGTAAAAAACTAATAAAAGCGGCCAAACTAGAGACTGAGAGATTAATTGCCAAAGAGAGTAAAACTAACCCTAAAATGTTCTTCAATTATATAACATTTATAACAGTTAAAAAGTATAAATCTGAAGGTGTCGGCCCTTTAAAGAGTAGAGAGGGACGAGGAGAAAGCAAAGCTGTTAAATATTTTTTTTCCAATGTATTCACTGAGATGAAGTCAGATGAAATGCTGAATGTGAAAATAAATTCCCCATTAAAAGTGTCCTGTCTGACCGAGGAAGAAGTACAACAGCGACTTAAAAAGATTAAAATAGACAAATCGCCAGGGCCGGATGGCATACACCCCCGTATCCTAAGGGAATTAAGTAATGTCATAGCCAGACCCTTATTTCTGATATTTGCAGACTCTATACTGACAGGGAATGTCCCACAGGATTGGCACATAGCAAATGTGGTGCCAATATTCAAAAAGGGTCCAAAAACAGAGCCTGGAAACTATAGGCTGGTAAGTTTAACATCTGTTGTGGGTAAACTGTTTGATGGTTTTCTAAGAGATGCTATCTTAGAGCATCTTAACGGAAATAAGCAAATAACGCCATATCAGCATGGCTTCATGAGGGATTGGTCATGCCAAACAAATTAAAATTTCTATGAGGAGGTAAGTTCTAGATTTGACAGCGGCGATGGATGTCGTATATCTGGACTTCTCCAAAGCATTTGACACTGTACCACATAAAAGGTTAGTATATAAAATGAGAATGCTCGGGCTGGGAGAAAATGAGTGATAAAAAACAGAGGGTGGTTATTAACGGTACACACTCAGATTGGATCACTGTCACTAGTGGGGTACCTCAGGGGTCAGTATTGGGCCCTATTCTCTTCAATATACACTCACCTAAAGAATTATTAGGAACACCATACTAATACGGTGTTGGACCCCCTTTTGCCTTCAGAACTGCCTTAATTCTACGTGGCATTGATTCAACAAGGTGCTGATAGCATTCTTTAGAAATGTCGGCCCATATTGGTAGGATAGCATCTTGCAGTTGATGGAGATTTAAGGGATGCACATCCAGGGCACGAAGCTCCCGTTCCACCACATCCCAAAGATGCTCTATTGGGTTGAGATCTGGTGACTGTGGGGCCATTTTAGTACAGTGAACTCATTGTCATGTTCAAGAAACCAATTTGAAATGATTCGAGCTTTGTGACATGGTGCATTATCCTGCTGGAAGTAGCCATCAGAGGATGGGTACATGGTGGTCATGAAGGGATGGACATGGTCAGAAACAATGCTCAGGTAGCCCGTGGCATTTAAACGATGCCCAATTGGCACTAAGGGGCCTAAAGTGTGCCCAGAAAACATCCCCCACACCATTACACCACCACCACCAGCCTGCACAGTGGTAACAAGGCATGATGGATACATGTTCTCATTCTGTTTACGCCAAATTCGGACTCTACCATTTGAATGTCTCAGCAGAAATCTAGACTCATCAGACCAGGCAACATTTTTCCAGTCTTCAACAGTCCAATTTTGGTGAGCTCGTGCAAATTGTAGCCTCTTTTTCCTATTTGTAGTGGAGATGAGTGGTACCTGGTGGGGTCTTCTGCTGTTGTAGCCTATCCGCCTCAAGGTTGTGCATGTTGTGGCTTCACAAATGCTTTGCTGCATACCTCGGTTGTAACGAGTGGTTATTTCAGTCAACGTTGCTCTTCTATCAGCTTGAATCAGTCGGCCCATTCTCCTATGACCTCTAGCTTCCACAAGGCATTTTCGCCCACAGGACTGCCGCATACTGGATGTTTTTCCCTTTTCACACCATTCTTTGTAAACCCTAGAAATGGTTGTGCGTGAAAATCCCAGTAACTGAGCAGATTGTGAAATACTCAGACCGGCCCGTCTGGCACCAACAACCATGCCAAGCTCAAAATTGCTTAAATCACCTTTCTTTCCCATTCTGACATTCAGTTTGGAGTTCAGGAGATTGTCTTGACCAGGACCACACCCCTAAATGCATTGAAGCAACTGCCATGTGATTGGTTGACTAGATAATTGCATTAATGAGAAATAGAACAGGTGTTCCTAATAATTCTTTAGATGAGTGTATTTATTAATGATTTTGTAGAAGGCTTGCATATTAAAATATCAATTTTCGCAGATGACACTACACTGTGTAAAGTACTTAACACTGAAGAGGACAGTATACTACTACAGAGGGATCTGGATAGATTGGAGGCTTGGGCAGATAAGTGGCAGATGAGGTTTAACACTGACAAATGTAAAGTTATGCACATGGGAAGGAATAATGCACGTCACCCGTACATACTAAATGGTAAAACACTCGATAACACTGACATGGAAAAGGACCTAGTAATTTTAATAAACACCAAACTAAGCTGAAAAAAACAGTGTCAGGCAGCTGCTGCCAAGGCCAATAGATAATGGGTTGCATCAAAAGGAGCATAGATGCCCATGATAAGAACATAGTCCTAACACTTTACAAATCGCTAGTCAGACCACACATGGAGTACTGTGTACAGTTCTGGGCTCCTGTAAACAAGGCAGACATAGCAGAGCTGGAGAGGGTCCAGAGGAGGGCAACTAAAGTAATAACTGGAATGGGGCAACTACAGTACCCTGAAAGATTATCAAAATTAGGGTTATTCACTTTAGAAAAAAGGGGAGATCTAATTACTAAGTATAAATATATCAGGGGTCAGTACAGAGATCTCTCCCATCATTTATTTATCTCCTGGACTGTGACTGTGACGAGGGGACATCCTCTGCGTCTGGAGGAAAGAAGGTTTGTACACAAACATAGAAAAGGATTCTTTACGGTAAGAGCAGTGAGACTATGGAACTCTCTGCCTGAGGAGGTGGTGATGGTGAGTACAATAAAGGAATCCAAGAGGGGCCTGGATGTATTTCTAGAGTGTAATATTATTACAGGCTATAGCTACTAGAGATCCAGGGAGTTATTCTGATTGCCTGATTGGAGTCGGAAGGAATTTTTATTCCCCTAAAGTGGGGAAAATTGGCTTCTACCTC
Source organism: Bufo bufo (assembly GCF_905171765.1). NCBI lineage: Eukaryota > Metazoa > Chordata > Amphibia > Anura > Bufonidae > Bufo > Bufo bufo. Next base: position 429,475,368 of record NC_053392.1, on the reverse strand, counting down.
ACAGTTTTTTTTTTTGCCTTCCTCTGGATCAACTTGCAGGATAACAGGCCGAACTGGATAAACAAATGTCTTTTTTCATCCTTATGTACTATGTTACTATGTAATGCAAAAAAGAGAAAAATACAAAAACTATTTTTATATCTTGATTTTTGATCATTTGACGTACAGTGCATTTAGACAGTCTTCAGACCCTTTCACAGATAGTTATTTTCTCCTCATGGCTTGTTTTTACTTTGATATGAATTGTTAGCTGTGAGGCCTTATATACACAGGGGTGTATCTTTCCAAACATATCCACTCAAATGAATTTACCACAGGTGGTCTCCAATCAAAGGTTAGAAACATCTCAAGTCAAGAGAATTGGGAGTCCCTCTGAGCTACATTTCAAGTATCATACCAAAGGGTCTGAATATTTATGTCCATGAGAAATGTTAGTTTTTCCTTTTTACTAACTTTGCAAATATTTCTAAAATTATGTTTTCACTTTCTTAATAAAGGGTATTGAGTGCAGATTGCTGAGGGAAAACTTGATTTTTTTTCCCCCGCAGCTGAAAACAATGTGAAAAAAGTTAAAGTGTCTGAAGACTTTCCAAATGCACTGTAAATATTTTAAATGTTGAAATATTAAGATAAATTGTATAATAGCAAAAGGATTAGTCATGCATACAAGACTTCAGAAACAAACACGCTATGAACAGGTTGTGCAAACCCTGCAGCATGTTCTCGTAATAAAGACTTCCTTACTCATTTCGAAACATAGCCTGAAGGCCAGTTTATCAGATTCCAGTCTAAAACATGGCTATATGCAAAATAACAATGGAGCCCCAGTTATGGGTCTTCTACAGAGTGAAAGCCAGATATCCCTCAAGTTAAGGAAAACCAAGCAAAAGGGTGTACCCATTATAGAGATCACCAGATCCACCATATTAAGTGGCCCCTATGTCAAGATCAAGCTCTTTTGCAAGTGTTTAAGGTGTTGTCTAAATTCAGCAAATTGCATTTAATATGTAGAGGAAGTTAATACAAGGCACTTACTAATGTATTGTGATTGTCCATATTGTTTTCTTTGCTGGCTGGATTCATTTTTCCATCCCATTATACGCTGCTCATTTCCATGGTTACGACCACCCTGCAATCCAGCACTAGTGGTCATGCTCGTACACAACTGCAAAATGCACTAGCCTGTGTGGGCTCCCACAGTCCCAGTCACCAGAGAGGCAGGCGCTTTTTCTTATAATGTGTTAGCATGACCACCGCTGCTAGATTACAGGGTGGGTGTAACCATGGAAACGAGCAGTGTATAATATGATGGAAAAATGAATCCAGTCAGCAAGGGAGGCAATATTGACAATCACAATACATTAGTAAATTACTTTTATTAACTTTCTCTACATGATAAATGCTATTTGCTGAAGTGAGACAACCCCTTTAAGGATGTGACAGATCTAAGCCAGTTATCCATCCACAGACAGCTGTTTCAGGGTATTGCCCCTCATCAGTGTGGAGTAGGATTCTGGCTATCCAGATTAATTCAATACAAGATTGTGATTAATATTTTAGATTATTCTACATTACTGATATTTTTAATGAAGGTTACCTATTACATACTGCTTACTGATTAGCACACTACAGTTCTCAGATACTCTGCTTGTCTCATAACCAGAACAATTTTCACACTTTCACATGTAGAAATAAAATAAAAAAATTAAATAAAAAAATCATACTAACCTCCTCCCCCAAGCCCATATTTTATGAAAATAGACACCTAGCAAATTATCAACAGCACTCCTATACACACAAGCACCTTTGTGCAATTTTGTGTGAAGGTAATTTGTCATTAATCGTTCATACAGTACTTACACTTATCCCTATGTTTACACATAATGTAAACATCTTTATAAAATAACCAAAGCCGAAGAAACCAAAAATATGTTATTTATAAGACTGCCTCATCAGAAAACAGTTAAAAATATGTTAAATATAGTTTTAAAAGTTTTTGGTGGTGCTTTTTTTTTACATTTTCCAGTCATTATTTACCTATCATTATATATAAAAAAAAATTGAAATCTTCCAGCTTTCACACTGGTCACTGAGTTTAATTATATAATGACACCTGTTGACAACACCTCTTTAAAAAGCTGGAGGCAGATGACACAGGATCTACCACAAGGACACTTTTTCTGACTCCATGTACGGTGACCTCTGTACAAGTTATAAAGCATTCCTAGAACACTCTCCCATAGAAGTCAGTGTATTCCTTTAATCCTCTTGTTTGGATGTTTTTCAAAATCTCCAATTATCAATAATTACATTGTATATTGTACTACTTCTGCTCATAATAATCTTACATGCATGCACATGCAAATGCACATGCGTCATGATCACCAGACACTGAGATGCTCGGTCACTTAGTAACCAGGATAACCAAAATGCCTGCCTAATACTTATTTCTCTATGGCATGCGATGTGTGGAACATGTGCTAGAGTACATGCATGTCAGTGATTCTGGGAGACTGTGGATAGCCAATTTCACTTCATACTCATTATTTCTCATACTACATGTAATCTGTAATGTAATCTGTCTGCATATCTGAACCCCACCCAAAGGAGTGGGACTTTGCATCAAAAGGTGCATGTCTGATGTCTGAATATCAACTGTTACACTGTACCTTATTCACTGTCCGCAGGGCAAAACTTTGTTTCCACCCAGAAATACTTTGTATGTGAGACTTGGAGTAATGAAGAATCACTTGGTCTGCAGCCCCCAGATGCCAAGTACCATGTGACTGGTTCATACAGCGGCAATTTCTGCTGCACACTACTGCAGCAATTTCTCCTTAATTTGATTGGCACTCAAGACAAGGCGATCTGAGCATCGGCTGCATTCACCCATAAGAATACCATTACAAGCCTACATTAGTATTGTGCCTAATTTGCCTTAAAAATAATTAACTTCTCAAACCTAGATCTGCAGTGTAAACTGCAACAAGTCCATACTTATTAGCTCTGTGAATACCTTTATTTCTGCTATGTTGTGATAACATTGATATAGAAGTAGATGAGTCATCTCCAGATTCCAGGTCACTCCAGCCCCTGTGAATGCTCTAAAATAAAATTTAAAAAATCTGAAAACAAAAACAGATATAATAAAGAATATGTATAAATATCTGGTTTTAATTAGTACTCCCAAACCCTATATATTTTCTGAAAGAATATGTTCACCTTAATGGAACTTTGTGACAAACATTTAAATAATAATAATAATAATAATAATAATAATAATGATAATACAAAATTAAATTATACATTTGCACCTAAAATTAGAGCTTATATAAAATCTATATATTAGGGTACCTAGCTGCATATATATGAAACGGAGCACAGAGAAAACAGGAGTAAGTCCAACACCACCTATTCACACTACAACAAATAAATAGGGTTCGTACCGAACTTTAGGATTTTTGGACCCCGGACCCGAACCCAAACATTTCAGTAAAAGTTTGGGTTCGGTGTTCGGCGCTTTCTTGGCGCTTTTTGAAAGGCTGCAGAGCAGCCAATCAACAAGCGTTTAACTGTCTGACCTTAGAAGCCATCACAGCCTCTATATAAGCTTGATTCACATAACGCTGCACGTCACTCTGCTGTTACTAGTGTAGAGAGAGGATGCGGCTGGTGATTTCAGGGAGAGAATAGGAGAGAATCTTTGTTCAAAACGTGAATCTAACTCAGCGATCTACATACATTTTGTTGTGTGGGTGCAGGGCACAATTTTTTTATTCTGCCCTGGGCCCGGTGACCGAAAAAAAATAACTTTTATAAGTCAGTTAAGTTGGCGGCGGCCATTTTATGCAAGCTCAGAGCACCAGCACTGCATCTGAGCTTTTCTAAAATTGAAATCCAAGCTTGAAAAACAGCACTAATAATCTGGTTGTAAAAAATCACCCTATTTTGGCAATATACAACATCTGGTTATATACTGCTGTCATATTCAGTTATTAAACAAACACGCGTTTGTGCTTCAAAATTTTATTTGGCAGCCTTTGCTGCAGATGTCATTGTGAGACACACCCTTTATATATTTGGGTTAAATTCAGATATTTGAAATACAGCCATTTTGTGCACAAATCTTTAATTGCGGTCTAGTGTGGGTCAGGGCATGTGAGATACACCCTTCAAATACAGGGCTTCTATTCAGGTATTTGAAATACAGACATTTTGTGCACAAATCTTTAATTGCGGCCTAGTGTGGGTCAGGGCGTGTGAGATACACCCAGTATATACAGGGGTTTTATTCAGGTATTTTAAATACAGCCATTTTGGGCAGAAACTTTAATTGCGGCCTAGTGTGGATCAGGGCATGTGAGATACACCCTTTAAATACAGGGCTTCTATTCAGGTATTTGAAATACAGACATTTTGTGCACAAATCTTTAATTGCGGCCTAGTGTGGATCAGGGCGTCTAAGATACACTCTTTATATACAGGGGTTTTATTCTTTTATTAATAAAACACCCTTTTTTGGGCAAAAAACACAATTGTTGCGCCCTTGCAGCATCAAGACGTTTGAAATTCCAGGGTTATATACTGCTGTCATATTCAGTTATTAAACAAACACTCGTTTAGGCAGAAAAGAAATTATTTGGCAGCCTTTGCTGCAGATGTCATTGTGAGACACACCCTTTATATATTTGGGTTCTATTCAGATACTTGAAATACAGCCATTTTGTGCACAAATCTTTAATTGCGGTCTAGTGTGGGTCAGGGCATGTGAGATACACCCTTTAACCCCTTAAGGACGCAGCCCTATTTCACCTTAAGGACTTGGCCATTTTTTGCAAATCTGACCAGTGTCACTTTAAGAGCTGATAACTTTAAAACGCTTTGACTTATCCAGGCCGTTCTGAGATTGTTTTTTCGTCACATATTGTACTTCATGACACTGCTAAAATTGGGTCCAAAAAGTTTTTTTTTTTTTTGCATAAAAAAATACCATATTTACCAAAAATTTTGAAAAATTTGCAAATTTCAAAGTTTCAGTTTCTCTACTTCTGTAATACATAGTAATAACCCCAAAAATTGTGATGACTTTACATTCCCCATATGTCTACTTCATGTTTGTAGCATTTTGGGAATGATATTTTATTTTTTGGGGATGTTACAAGGCTTAGAAGTTCAGAAGCAAATCTTGAAATTTTTCAGAAATTTACAAAAAAACAACTTTTAGGGACCACTACAGGTCTGAAGTCACTTTGCGAGGCTTACATAATAGAAACCGCCCAAAATGACCCTATTCTATAAATTACACCCCTCAAGGTATTCAAAACTGATTTTACAAACTTCGTTAAACCTTTAGGTGTTGCACAAGAGTTATTGGCAAATGGGGATGAAATTTGCGAATTTCTTTTTTTGCCTAATTTTCCATTTTAACCCATTTTTTCCACTAACAAAGCAAGGGTTAACAGCCAAACAAGAATGTATCTTTATTGCCCTGACTCTGCCGTTTACAGAAACACCCCATATATGGCCGTAAACTACTGTACGGGCACACAGTAGGGCGTAGAGGGAAAGGTGCGCCGTATGGTTTTTGGAAGCCAGATTTTGCTGGACTAGTTTTTTGACACCATGTCCCATTTGAAGCCCCCCTGATGCACCCCTAGAGTAGAAGTTCCATAAAGTGACCTCATCTAAGAAACTACACCCCTCAAGGTATTCAAAACTGATTTTACAAACTTTGTTAACCCTTTAGGTGTTGCACAAGATTTAATGGAAAATAGAGATACAATTTCAAAATTTCACTTTTTTGGCAGATTTTCCATTTTAATATTTTTTTTACAGTTACAAAGCAAGGGTTAACAGCCAAACAAAACTCATTATTTATGGCCCTGATTCTGTAGTTTACAGAAACACCCCATATGTGGTCGTAAACCGCTGTACGGGCACACGGCAGGGCGCAGAAGGAAAGGAATGCCATATGGTTTTTGAAAGGCAGATTTTGCTGGACTGGTTTTTTTGACACCATGTCACATTTGAAGCCCCCCTGATGCACCCCTAGAGTAGAAACTCCAAAAAAATGACCCCATTTTAGAAACTAAGGGATAGGGTGGCAGTTTTGTTGGTACTAGTTTAGGGTACATATAATTTTTGGTTGCTCTATATTACACTTTTTTGTGCGGCAAGGTAACAAGAAATAGATTTTTTGGCACGTTTTTATTTTTTTTTATTTACAACATTCATCTGACAGGTTAGATCATGTGGTAATTTTATAGAGCAGGTTGTCACGGACGTGGCAATACCTAATATGTATAAAAAAAAAATTATTTATGTAAGTTTTACACAATGATTTCATTTTTAAAACAAAAAAAATGTTTTAGTGTCTCCATAGTCTAAAAGCCATAGTTTTTGCAGTTTTTGGGCGATTATCTTAAGTAGGGTCTCATTTTTTGCGGGATGAGATGATGGTTTGATTGGCACTATTTTGGGGTGCATATGACTTTTTGATCGCTTGCTATTACACTTTTTGTGCTTTTTTTACACCGTTTTTATTTTTATTTTTTTACGGTGGTCACCTGAGGGGTTAGGTCATGTGATATTTTTATAGAGCCGGTCAATACGGACGCGTCAATACCTAATATGTATACTTTTTTTTATTCATTTAAGTTTTACACAATGATTTCATTTTTGAAACAAAAAAAAATCATGTTTTAGTGTTTCCATAGTCTAAGAGCCATAGTTTTTTTCAGTTTTTGGGCCATAATCTTGGGTAGGGTATGATTTTTGCGGGATGAGATGACGTTTGATTGGTACTATTTTGGCGTACATGCAACTTTTTTGATCACTTTTATTACCTTTTTTGGGAAGTAAGGACCGTTTTATAGATCAGGTCCTTACGGACGCGGCGATACCTAATATGTGTAGTGTGTTTTATTTTTTTAATTTATATTCAGTGATAAATGTGTTTTTTTTTTTATCTTAACTTTTTTTTACTTTTTTTTGACCCGGACCCACTTGGTTCTTGAAGATCCAGTGGGTCTGATGTCTGTATAATACAGTACAGTACACTATATAGGGTACTGTATTGTATTTTACTTACACTTTGTCTGAAAAGATCTCTGCCTTTAGCATAGATCTGTTCAGCACCATGGACGCAGGATGCCTGAGAAGGCGTCCTGTTGCCATGGGAACCTTCCCCGTCTGCTCAGTTGTAGCCACAACTGCGCAGACGGGGAAGGGTAAGGACAGGGCTGTCGGGGTGCTGTCTGGGGGCTCTCTCCCTCTCCCATCGGGGGGCTGCAAAGGCACAGCAGCCTCCCTGAGCTGTTAACCGTACGGACCGCTGTATGGAAAGGGTTAAACGGCTGACATCGCATCACCGATGTCAGCCGTTTATACCAGGGTGTCAGCAATGTGCTGACACCCTGGTATAACCACTGTCCACCAACGATTATTCAAGGGGAGGCGGGCAGGGGATCGCGATCCCACCTGCCGCCCGCCTCCCGCACCTCCCGCACCGCCTGCGACACCCCCCCTGCACCACCCCCCCTGCACCACCCGCCCACATAATATCATTCAGGTGTGCAGGGGGGGTTAATAAAACTTTATTTCGGGCATTTTAAAGTTTGATCCCCGCGGTCTCTGAATCGGCTAAAAGCGCAGCAAACCGCAGGTCTGAATTGACCTGCGGTTTGCTGCGATCGCCGATACGGGGGGGTCACATGACCCCCCCCCCGGCGTTGTGACAGGATGCCGGCTGAATGATTGTGACAGGATGCCGGCTGACGCGCGGCGTCAGCGTCGTGACGTCATGTTGCGCGCCGCCGCAATAATCCTTCCACAGAAGCCGGCGCCTGGCGGAGTCGCGTCGCGGTGCAGCAGTGGATGGAGGGGTGACTCCGTCATGGCACCCCCCTTGTGAGTGGCACCCGGGGCGGGCCGCCCCCCCGCCCCCCCCCCCTTGGTAAGCCACTTGATAGTAGATTGGATTGCTGATAGTGGCTCCAATTTAATCACATTGTCTCCTACCCAGTCTCCTGCTGAAAGATCAGAGTTGGCACCTGCAGCCGATGTCCATCAGTCTTTCACCTCACCCCCTTGCAAATCAGCCAAGCAGTCTGAGCCCCAAGTCATGCAGCAGTCTCTTCTGCTTTTTGATGACTCTGTTAGCAGGGTTTCCCAGGGCCATCCACCTATCCCTGCCCCAGAAGTGGAAGAGATTGAGTGCACCGATGCCCAACCACTTATGTTTCAAGATGAGTACATGGGTGGACCATCGCAGCACGTCTCGGATGATGACAAAACACAGGTGCCAACTGCTGGATCTTTCGAGAGTGTGCAGACCGACAAGGAGGGCAGGGGTGAAGACTGGGTGGAAGTTGATGTGGAGGACCCCACATGGAATCAAGGTCATGCGAGTGACCTATGTAGTTTGGAGGAAGAGGCGGTGGTCGCACAGAGCCACCAGCACAGCAGAAGAGGAAGCAGGGTGCAAAAGCAGAGCGGCTGTCCCCTAGACAGTACGCCTGCTACTGCCCACCGCAGCAAGGGACCGAGCACACCAAAGCCAGCTCCAAGGAGTTCCCTGGCATGGCAGTTCTTCAGACAATGTGCTGACGACAAGACACGAGTGGTTTGCATGCTGTGCAATCAGAGCCTGAAGCGAGGCATAAACGTTCTCAACCTGAGCACAACCTGCATGACCAGGCATTTAAGTGCTAAGCACGAGCTGCAGTGGAGTAGACACCTCAAAAACCAAGAAAGGTCTCTGGCTCCTCCCGCTTCCTCTTCTGCTGCAGTCTCAGCCTCTTCATCCACCTCTGGAGTGACAGTGCCACCTGCCACCCCGCAAACAGAGGATCTGCCAGCAACACCACCAAGCATCTCCACAATGTCCCACGGAAGCGTTCAGATCTCCATCTCCCAAACACTAGAGAGGACGAGGAAGTACCCCCCTACCCACCCGCGATCCCTAGCCCTGAATGCCAGCATTTCTAAATTATTGGCCTTTGAAATGCTGTCATTCCGTCTGGTGGAGACAGATAGTTTTAAAGGCTTTATGGCGGTGGCTGTCCCACAGTATGTCGTGCCAAGCCGCCACTACTTTTCCAGGCGAGCCATCCCTTCCCTGCACAACCAATTGGGGGACAAAATCAGGTGTGCACTGCGCAACGCCATGTGTGGCAAGGTGCACCTGTCACCGCCAGATCTCTCAGAAGTTCTGACAGACGTTCTTCAGTACCTCTTGCATGATGTTCTTTTGTTTTGGTTTCATTTTGTCATCTCTTTTCCCTCTCCCAGCTGTCATCTATTAGCAGTGATTGCCTCCCTTTATATCCCCTCCCATACTGCCTCACTTTGCAGTTTATACTACTTCCTGGATTGTGCTCACTGCTAGTTGCTGCAACTGCTGGTTCCTCAGATATTCTCTATCCTCTATTCCTTTATTTATGTTTTCCTATTGGCTTGATTCTAGGTGACCCTGACTCCCTCCGTATTGAGTGCAGGGAGCCGGTGGTCGTGTCCCCTCACTATTATCGGGTTTTCAGGTGTTACTCAGTCGAGGTACGAGGGCATGCAATTTTCTATCATAAAGATCTTTGCATGGGCTGAGCAGTCAGGGGGAGCTCTAGGGCTTTTATAGGGCTCACTCATATGTTCCTTAGTTTGGGATCAAGTCAGTCGGATCTTTATTTATGACTAGAGTTGAGCGAACACCTGGATGTTCGGGTTCGAGAAGTTCGGCCGAACTTCCCGGAAATTTTCGGGTTCGGGATCCGAACCCGACCCGAACTTCGTCCCGAACCCGAACCCCATTGAAGTCAATGGGGACCCGAACTTTTCGGCACTAAAAAAGCTGTAAAACAGCTCAGGAAAGAGCTAGAGGGCTGCAAAAGGCAGCACCATGTAGGTAAATCCCCTGCAAACAGTGGATAGGGAAATAAATTAAAATAAAAAAAATTTAAAAAAAATTAACCAATATCAATTGGACAGAGGTCCCATAGCAGAGAATCGGGCTTCACGTCAGCAGAGAATCAGTCTCTTCATGCCATAGCAGAGAATCTGGCTTCATGTCAGCAGAGAATCTGTCTTCATGTCATAGCAGAGAATCAGGCTTCACGTCACCCACCACTGGAACAGGCCACTGTCACATATTTAGGCCCAGGCACCCAGGCAGAGGAGAGAGGTCCCATAACAGAGATTCAGGCTTCATGTCAGCAGAGAATCAGTCTTCATGTCATAGCAGAGAATCAGGCTTCACGTCACCCACCACTGGAACAGGCCACTGTCACATATTTAGGCCCAGGCACCCAGGCAGAGGAGAGAGGTCCCATAACAGAGATTCAGGCTTCATGTCAGCAGAGAATCAGTCTTCATGTCATAGCAGAGAATCAGGCTTCACGTCACCCACCACTGGAACAGGCCACTTTCACATATTTAGGCCCAGGCACCCAGGCAGAGGAGAGAGGTCCCATAACAGAGATTCAGGCTTCATGTCAGCACAGAATCAGTCTTCATGTCATTGCAGAGAATCAGGCTTCACGTCACCCACCACTGGAACAGGCCACTGTCACATATTTAGGCCCAGGCAGAGGAGAGAGGTCCCATAACAGAGATTCAGGCTTCATGTCAGCAGAGAATCAGTCTTCATGTCATAGCAGAGAATCAGGCTTCACGTCACCCACCACTGGAACAGGCCACTGTCACATATTTAGGCCCAGGCACCCAGGCAGAGGAGAGAGGTCCCATAACAGAGATTCAGGCTTCATGTCAGCAGAGAATCAGTCTTCATGTCATAGCAGAGAATCAGGCTTCACGTCACCCACCACTGGAACAGGCCACTGTCACATATTTAGGCCCCGGCACCCAGACAGAGGAGAGAGGTCCCATAACAGAGAATCTGGCTTCATGTCAGCACAGAATCAGTCTTCATGTCATAGCAAAGAATCAGGCTTCACGTCACCCACCACTGGAACAGGCCACTGTCACATATTTAGGCCCAGGCACCCAGGAAGATGGGAGAGGTCCCATAACAGAGATTCAGGCTTCATGTCAGCAGAGAATCAGTCTTCATGTCATAGCAAAGAATCAGGCTTCACGTCACCCACCACTGGAACAGGCCACTGTCACATATTTAGGCCCAGGCACCCAGGCAGAGGAGAGAGGTCCCATAACAGAGATTCAGGCTTCATGTCAGCAGAGAATCAGTCTTCATGTCATAGCAGAGAATCAGGCTTCACGTCACCCACCACTGGAACAGGCCACTGTCACATATTTAGGCCCAGGCACCCAGGCAGAGGAGAGAGGTCCCATAACAGAGATTCAGGCTTCATGTCAGCACAGAATCAGTGTCACGGCTGTATGTGAGCAACAATAGTAATACACAGTACAGAGCAACTGACTGGACCCAGAACTAGGGAGGATAAAGGGTGACCCCTGTCCGACCCTCAACGCTCTCCCTATTCTGCTAAAGCACATGCCCGGATCCCAATGGCGGAACGAGGCATGCCCACGTGCCTAAGACTAATGACCACTGTAACCCCTACAATAGTGGAAGGGGCACGGCCACCAGTGCCCTACTCAGTATATGGAGGGAACCGTGGCCACCTCAGATCCAGTCAGAAAACAAACAGGAACACAACAATGTCTGCAGACTTAGCTGAAGGTGTTGCAGCCACAGAGAAGACGGATCCAAGGACAGGCTGGCAATATCCGGAGTGCTAGCTGCAGCAGAACACAGGTCCAGTGAACTGATAGCTACAAGTGAAGAAACTAAAGCAAGAGCTACAACTGAAGTGAGAACTATAATCCACATCCTATCATAGGAGGAGGGGTGATATAAAGAGAGGGAAATCAAACACATGAAGAACAGCTGTGGTGAAAGAAACCAAAAGTAAACAGAGTAGTGAGAACTCCTCCCAGCTCTAGTAGTGACATCATCACAGGGGTGGAGAAACAGAGCTGTGAGAACGTCCCAAAGCTCTGGTAGTGACAGTACCCCCCCCCCCCCTCTACGGGTGGACTCCGGACACCCAGGACCCACCTTCTCAGGATGAGCCCTATAAAATGCACTGATGAGGCGAGTGGCTTTAATGTCCGACACCGGAACCCACATCCTCTCCTCAGGACCATAACCCTTCCAATGAACGAGGTACTGAAGAGAACCGCGGACAATGCGAGAGTCCACAATTCTGGAAACCTCAAACTCCAGATTGCCATCAACCAAAATCGGAGGAGGAGGCAAAGAGGAGGGTACCGTGGGCTGGACATATGGTTTTAAGAGAGATCTGTGAAATACATTATGTATCTTCCAAACCCGTGGAAGATCAAGACGGTAGGCAACAGGATTGATGACTGACAAGATTTTATAAGGCCCAATAAACTTGGGACCCAATTTCCAGGAGGGAACCTTCAACTTAATGTTTCTAGTAGACAACCACACCAGATCACCCACATTCAGGTCCGGACCAGGCACACGTCTCTTATCAGCCACACGCTTATACTTCTCACTCATCTTTTTAAGATTACTCTGAATCTTTTGCCAAATGGTAGACAAAGACGAGGAAAATCTCTCCTCCTCAGGTAAACCAGAAAGAGCCCCTCCCGAGAATGTCCCAAACTGCGGATGGAACCCATATGCACCAAAGAATGGTGACTTATCAGAATATTCCTGACGACGGTTGTTCAGAGCAAACTCAGCAAGAGGGAGAAATGAACACCAATCCTCCTGGTTCTCTTCCACAAAACAGCGCAAATATGTCTCCAGATTTTGATTGAGGCGCTCAGTCTGACCATTCGACTGCGGATGAAAAGCAGAAGAGAAGGACAGCCGAACCCCCAGGCGAGAACAGAAAGCCTTCCAGAACCTGGACACAAACTGCGTGCCTCTATCGGAAACAATATCAGAGGGAATGCCGTGCAATTTAACAATATGGTCGACAAAAGCTTGCGCCAACGTTTTAGCATTGGGTAAACCAGGGAAAGGTACGAAATGAGCCATTTTGCTAAAACGGTCCACCACCACCAGGATCACCGACTTCCCCGAGGAACGAGGAAGATCCGTGATAAAGTCCATGGACAGGTGTGTCCAAGGACCGGAAGGAATGGGTAACGGGAGAAGGGAACCTGAAGGCCGTGAACGAGGGACCTTAGCGGGAGCGCACGTCTCACAAGCAGCCACAAAACCCTCCACCGACTTACGAAGAGCCGGCCACCAAAATCTTTGAGCAATGAGATCTACCGTGGCTCTACTCCCGGGGCGACCAGCAAGAACCGTATCATGATGCTCCTTAAAGAGTTTGTGACGTAGCTCAGGAGGCACGAACAACTTCCCAGAAGGACAACGGGCAGGTGTCTCAGTCTGGGCAGCCTAGACCTCGGCCTCCAAATCGGAATATAGAGCAGAAACAACTACCCCCTCCGCCAAAATGGGACCCGGGTCCTCAGAGTTTCCTCCTCCCGGAAAACAGCGAGAGAGAGCATCAGCCTTCACATTTTTTATCCCAGGTCGGAATGTAACAACAAAATTGAATCTGGAGAAGAACAGAGACCATCTGGCCTGTCTCGGATTCATACGCCTGGCCGACTCCAAGTATGCCAGATTCTTATGGTCGGTAAAAACGGTGATAGGGTGCCTGGCCCCCTCCAACCAATGGCGCCATTCCTCGAAAGCCAACTTGATGGCCAACAACTCCCTATCTCCCACATCATAGTTTCTCTCTGCCGGGGAGAGTTTTTTAGAGAAAAAGGCACAGGGTCGCCACTTGGCAGGGGAAGGGCCCTGGGACAAAACCGCACCCACACCCACCTCGGAAGCATCCACCTCAACAATAAAAGTTAAGGAAACATCGGGATGCACCAAGACGGGAGCAGACGCAAAATTCTCTTTAATCTTAGAAAAGGCTGTAAGCGCCTCCTCCGACCAAGAGGAAAAATCCGCCCCCTTTTTTGTCATGTCAGTGAGGGGTTTGACAACAGAGGAATAATTCAAAATGAACTTTCTGTAATAGTTCGCAAAACCCAGAAAGCGCATCAATGCCTTCTGATTCTCAGGAAGCTCCCACTCAAGTACAGCACGGACCTTCTCGGGATCCATGCGAAAACCAGAAGCAGAGAGGAGAAAACCCAGAAATTGAATCTCCGATACCATAAAAAGACATTTCTCCAGCTTGGCGTACAATTTATTTTCCCGCAGAATCTGCAGAACCTGAAAAAGATGATCCTGATGGGTCTGAACATCAGGGGAAAAAATCAAAATATCATCAAGATACACCAATACAAATTTCCCCATTAAATGATAGAAAATACTATTAACAAAATGCTGAAAGACGGCCGGAGCATTCATCAGGCCGAAAGGCATAACGAGATTCTCGAAATGCCCGTCAGGGGTATTAAAGGCCGTTTTCAATTTATCCCCCTCTCTGACCCTGACCAGGTTGTACGCGCCTCTCAAATCCAATTTGGAAAACACCTTGGCCCCAACAATTTGATTGAAGAGGTCCGGGATCAGAGGAAGGGGATAGGGATCGCGAATCGTGATACGGTTCAGCTCCCTAAAATCTAGGCAAGGTCTCAGAGAGCCATCTTTCTTTTTAACAAAAAAAAAACCCGCGGCCACAGGTGACTTTGAGGGACGAATATGCCCCTTCTCGAGACTCTCGGAGATGTAAGTTCGCATAGCGATTCTTTCCGGTTGTGAGAGATTGTAGAGGCGTGCTTTTGGCAGCTTGGCGCCGGGAATGAGGTTAATGGGACAGTCAAACTCCCGGTGAGGAGGTAGCTCCTGAACACCGCTCTCGGAAAACACGTCCGAGAAATCAGAGAGAAATGATGGCACCGTTTTAGTAGACACCTCTGCAAAAGTCGCTGTGAGACAATTCTCTCTACAAAAATCACTCCACTCATTTATTTGCCTTCCTTGCCAATCAATAGTGGGGTTATGTCTAGTGAGCCAGGGTAACCCCAAAACTAGAGGAGACGGCAATCCGTTAAGGACAAAACAAGATATATCCTCCACATGAGTGTCACCTACAGCTAGCCGGATATTGTGAACAATGCCCTTCAGAGATCTCTGTGAGAGTGGAGCAGAGTCAATAGCAAAAACAGGTATATCTTTATCTAATGTGCAAACCTGAAAACCATGCATGGCTACAAATTGAGTGTCAATAAGATTGACGGCAGCTCCACTATCGACAAAAATCTCACAAGAAATGACTTTGCTCTCTAGCGCCACCCTGGCAGACAGGAGAAAACGGGAACTGCAGGTCAGAGGAAAAGCATCAAATCCTACATCAACTTTGCCCAAAGTAGCAGATGAAGCAGAACCTGATGATTTACCTTTTGAGATTTTTCTCTTATTATCGCTCTTAGTACGGTTCAAGAATCTCCTAGACGGACAAACATTTGCCAAATGACCTATGCCCCCACAACAAAAACAGACCATACTCTGAGGACTAAATCCTCTTTTATCAGGGGCAAGTCGACCTAGCTGCATGGGCTCCTCCTCAGAGGGGAGCGAGACAGGATGAGGCCCCTGCACACTGAATGAGTCCGCACCACTGCCCCTAGACTGACAATGGTTGGACAGAGAGGTCTCGTTTCTTTCTCTTAGACGCCTGTCAAGGCGTACCGCCAATGACATGGCAGACTCTAAGGACGTTGGTCTCTCATGGAAAGCAAACGCATCTTTTAATCTCTCCGAGAGACCATGACAGAACTGACTCCGGAGTGCAGCATCATTCCAACCCGAATCAGCTGCCCATCTCCAAAATTCAGAACAATAAAGCTCCGCAGACCGTTTGTTCTGGCATAAAACACGTAGGTTAGATTCGGCCAGAGCATCACGATCCGGGTCATCATAAATCTGCCCCAGGGCCACAAAGAATCCCTCCACGGATCGAAGTGAGGGATCCCCTGATGGCAGCGAAAAAGCCCAAGTCTGAGCATTACCCCTGAGCAGGGAAATGACAATCCTCACCCTCTGCTCCTGATTACCAGAAGAGTGAGAACACAAGCAAAAATGGAGTTTGCATGCCTCTCTGAAACGAACAAAATTCTCACTGCCCCCGGAGAACGTCTCCGGAAGTGAGACCTTTGGCTCGCAACAGACTCCATGAGCCGGAGCAGGGCCCAATGCTTGAAGCTGGGTCATAGATTGACGGAGATCCGCTACTTCCAAAGAAAGACCCTGCATGCGGTCAACCAGGTCAGAAAGCGGATCCATGTCAAAAAAGGACGGTTTTGGTGGATTATAATGTCACGGCTGTATGTGAGCAACAATAGTAATACACAGTACAGAGCAACTGACTGGACCCAGAACTAGGGAGGATAAAGGGTGACCCCTGTCCGACCCTCAACGCTCTCCCTATTCTGCTAAAGCACATGCCCGGATCCCAATGGCGGAACGAGGCATGCCCACGTGCCTAAGAATAATGACCACTGTAACCCCTACAATAGTGGAAGGGGCACGGCCACCAGTGCCCTACTCAGTATATGGAGGGAACCGTGGCCACCTCAGATCCAGTCAGAAAACAAACAGGAACACAACAATGTCTGCAGACTTAGCTGAAGGTGTTGCAGCCACAGAGAAGACGGATCCAAGGACAGGCTGGCAATATCCGGAGTGCTAGCTGCAGCAGAACACAGGTCCAGTGAACTGATAGCTACAAGTGAAGAAACTAAAGCAAGAGCTACAACTGAAGTGAGAACTATAATCCACATCCTATCATAGGAGGAGGGGTGATATAAAGAGAGGGAAATCAAACACATGAAGAACAGCTGTGGTGAAAGAAACCAAAAGTAAACAGAGTAGTGAGAACTCCTCCCAGCTCTAGTAGTGACATCATCACAGGGGTGGAGAAACAGAGCTGTGAGAACGTCCCAAAGCTCTGGTAGTGACAGTACCCCCCCCCTCTACGGGTGGACTCCGGACACCCAGGACCCACCTTCTCAGGATGAGCCCTATGAAATGCCCTGATGAGGCGAGTGGCTTTAATGTCCGACACCGGAACCCACATCCTCTCCTCAGGACCATAACCCTTCCAATGAACGAGGTACTGAAGAGAACCGCGGACAATGCGAGAGTCCACAATTCTGGAAACCTCAAACTCCAGATTGCCATCAACCAAAATCGGAGGAGGAGGCAAAGAGGAGGGTACCGTGGGCTGGACATATGGTTTTAAGAGAGATCTGTGAAATACATTATGTATCTTCCAAACCCGTGGAAGATCAAGACGGTAGGCAACAGGATTGATGACTGACAAGATTTTATAAGGCCCAATAAACTTGGGACCCAATTTCCAGGAGGGAACCTTCAACTTAATGTTTCTAGTAGACAACCACACCAGATCACCCACATTCAGGTCCGGACCAGGCACACGTCTCTTATCAGCCACACGCTTATACTTCTCACTCATCTTTTTAAGATTACTCTGAATCTTTTGCCAAATGGTAGACAAAGACGAGGAAAATCTCTCCTCCTCAGGTAAACCAGAAAGAGCCCCTCCCGAGAATGTCCCAAACTGCGGATGGAACCCATATGCACCAAAGAATGGTGACTTATCAGAATATTCCTGACGACGGTTGTTCAGAGCAAACTCAGCAAGAGGGAGAAATGAACACCAATCCTCCTGGTTCTCTGCCACAAAACAGCGCAAATATGTCTCCAGATTCTGATTGAGGCGCTCAGTCTGACCATTCGACTGCGGATGAAAAGCAGAAGAGAAGGACAGCCGAACCCCCAGGCGAGAACAGAAAGCCTTCCAGAACCTGGACACAAACTGTGTGCCTCTATCGGAAACAATATCAGAGGGAATGCCGTGCAATTTAACAATATGGTCGACAAAAGCTTGCGCCAACGTTTTAGCATTGGGTAAACCAGGGAAAGGTACGAAATGAGCCATTTTGCTAAAACGGTCCACCACCACCAGGATCACCGACTTCCCCGAGGAACGAGGAAGATCCGTGATAAAGTCCATGGACAGGTGTGTCCAAGGACCGGAAGGAATGGGTAACGGGAGAAGGGAACCTGAAGGCCGTGAACGAGGGACCTTAGCGGGAGCGCACGTCTCACAAGCAGCCACAAAACCCTCCACCGACTTACGAAGAGCCGGCCACCAAAATCTTTGAGCAATGAGATCTACCGTGGCTCTACTCCCGGGGCGACCAGCAAGAACCGTATCATGATGCTCCTTAAAGAGTTTGTGACGTAGCTCAGGAGGCACGAACAACTTCCCAGAAGGACAACGGGCAGGTGTCTCAGTCTGGGCAGCCTAGACCTCGGCCTCCAAATCGGAATATAGAGCAGAAACAACTACCCCCTCCGCCAAAATGGGACCCGGGTCCTCGGAGTTTCCTCCTCCCGGAAAACAGCGAGAGAGAGCATCAGCCTTCACATTTTTTATCCCAGGTCGGAATGTAACAACAAAATTGAATCTGGAGAAGAACAGAGACCATCTGGCCTGTCTCGGATTCATACGCCTGGCCGACTCCAAGTATGCCAGATTCTTATGGTCGGTAAAAACGGTGATAGGGTGCCTGGCCCCCTCCAACCAATGGCGCCATTCCTCGAAAGCCAACTTGATGGCCAACAACTCCCTATCTCCCACATCATAGTTTCTCTCTGCCGGGGAGAGTTTTTTAGAGAAAAAGGCACAGGGTCGCCACTTGGCAGGGGAAGGGCCCTGGGACAAAACCGCACCCACACCCACCTCGGAAGCATCCACCTCAACAATAAAAGTTAAGGAAACATCGGGATGCACCAAGACGGGAGCAGACGCAAAATTCTCTTTAATCTTAGAAAAGGCTGTAAGCGCCTCCTCCGACCAAGAGGAAAAATCCGCCCCCTTTTTTGTCATGTCAGTGAGGGGTTTGACAACAGAGGAATAATTCAAAATGAACTTTCTGTAATAGTTCGCAAAACCCAGAAAGCGCATCAATGCCTTCTGATTCTCAGGAAGCTCCCACTCAAGTACAGCACGGACCTTCTCGGGATCCATGCGAAAACCAGAAGCAGAGAGGAGAAAACCCAGAAATTGAATCTCCGATACCATAAAAAGACATTTCTCCAGCTTGGCGTACAATTTATTTTCCCGCAGAATCTGCAGAACCTGAAAAAGATGATCCTGATGGGTCTGAACATCAGGGGAAAAAATCAAAATATCATCAAGATACACCAATACAAATTTCCCCATTAAATGATAGAAAATACTATTAACAAAATGCTGAAAGACGGCCGGAGCATTCATCAGGCCGAAAGGCATAACGAGATTCTCGAAATGCCCGTCAGGGGTATTAAAGGCCGTTTTCAATTTATCCCCCTCTCTGACCCTGACCAGGTTGTACGCGCCTCTCAAATCCAATTTGGAAAACACCTTGGCCCCAACAATTTGATTGAAGAGGTCCGGGATCAGAGGAAGGGGATAGGGATCGCGAATCGTGATACGGTTCAGCTCCCTAAAATCTAGGCAAGGTCTCAGAGAGCCATCTTTCTTTTTAACAAAAAAAAAACCCGCGGCCACAGGTGACTTTGAGGGACGAATATGCCCCTTCTCGAGACTCTCGGAGATGTAAGTTCGCATAGCGATTCTTTCCGGTTGTGAGAGATTGTAGAGGCGTGCTTTTGGCAGCTTGGCGCCGGGAATGAGGTTAATGGGACAGTCAAACTCCCGGTGAGGAGGTAGCTCCTGAACACCGCTCTCGGAAAACACGTCCGAGAAATCAGAGAGAAATGATGGCACCGTTTTAGTAGACACCTCTGCAAAAGTCGCTGTGAGACAATTCTCTCTACAAAAATCACTCCACTCATTTATTTGCCTTCCTTGCCAATCAATAGTGGGGTTATGTCTAGTGAGCCAGGGTAACCCCAAAACTAGAGGAGACGGCAATCCGTTAAGGACAAAACAAGATATATCCTCCACATGAGTGTCACCTACAGCTAGCCGGATATTGTGAACAATGCCCTTCAGAGATCTCTGTGAGAGTGGAGCAGAGTCAATAGCAAAAACAGGTATATCTTTATCTAATGTGCAAACCTGAAAACCATGCATGGCTACAAATTGAGTGTCAATAAGATTGACGGCAGCTCCACTATCGACAAAAATCTCACAAGAAATGACTTTGCTCTCTAGCGCCACCCTGGCAGACAGGAGAAAACGGGAACTGCAGGTCAGAGGAAAAGCATCAAATCCTACATCAACTTTGCCCAAAGTAGCAGATGAAGCAGAACCTGATGATTTACCTTTTGAGATTTTTCTCTTATTATCGCTCTTAGTACGGTTCAAGAATCTCCTAGACGGACAAACATTTGCCAAATGACCTATGCCCCCACAACAAAAACAGACCATACTCTGAGGACTAAATCCTCTTTTATCAGGGGCAAGTCGACCTAGCTGCATGGGCTCCTCCTCAGAGGGGAGCGAGACAGGATGAGGCCCCTGCACACTGAATGAGTCCGCACCACTGCCCCTAGACTGACAATGGTTGGACAGAGAGGTCTCGTTTCTTTCTCTTAGACGCCTGTCAAGGCGTACCGCCAATAACATGGCAGACTCTAAGGACGTTGGTCTCTCATGGAAAGCAAACGCATCTTTTAATCTCTCCGAGAGACCATGACAGAACTGACTCCGGAGTGCAGCATCATTCCAACCCGAATCAGCTGCCCATCTCCGAAATTCAGAACAATAAAGCTCCGCAGACCGTTTGTTCTGGCATAAAACACGTAGGTTAGATTCGGCCAGAGCAACACGATCCGGGTCATCATAAATCTGCCCCAGGGCCACAAAGAATCCCTCCACGGATCGAAGTGAGGGATCCCCTGATGGCAGCGAAAAAGCCCAAGTCTGAGCATTACCCCTGAGCAGGGAAATGACAATCCTCACCCTCTGCTCCTGATTACCAGAAGAGTGAGAACACAAGCAAAAATGGAGTTTGCATGCCTCTCTGAAACGAACAAAATTCTCACTGCCCCCGGAGAACGTCTCCGGAAGTGAGACCTTTGGCTCGCAACAGACTCCATGAGCCGGAGCAGGGCCCAATGCTTGAAGCTGGGTCATAGATTGACGGAGATCCGCTACTTCCAAAGAAAGACCCTGCATGCGGTCAACCAGGTCAGAAAGCGGATCCATGTCAAAAAAGGACGGTTTTGGTGGATTATAATGTCACGGCTGTATGTGAGCAACAATAGTAATACACAGTACAGAGCAACTGACTGGACCCAGAACTAGGGAGGATAAAGGGTGACCCCTGTCCGACCCTCAACGCTCTCCCTATTCTGCTAAAGCACATGCCCGGATCCCAATGGCGGAACGAGGCATGCCCACGTGCCTAAGAATAATGACCACTGTAACCCCTACAATAGTGGAAGGGGCACGGCCACCAGTGCCCTACTCAGTATATGGAGGGAACCGTGGCCACCTCAGATCCAGTCAGAAAACAAACAGGAACACAACAATGTCTGCAGACTTAGCTGAAGGTGTTGCAGCCACAGAGAAGACGGATCCAAGGACAGGCTGGCAATATCCGGAGTGCTAGCTGCAGCAGA